>NW_024429200.1:12084042-12284793 GCF_017639785.1 Mesocricetus auratus
CTTGACTGAATTGAGAAACACTGGTCCCAGGGCCTTAGTGAGACTTACCTTTGGTCTCCCAACACACACAGTGAATATGGGTGATACTATCACATACGATGGGGCCAAGACTGAGCAAAAAGGCTACAGCTGTCCAGTGTGATCTGAGTGTCCTGAGCTGCCCAGATGCACTCTCTGCGTCCTGACGTGTGTAAGCAGCCTTGATCTCCTACCATGCCGGTCAAAGCTTGTCACTGTGTCTTCCTCACTGTGACAGACTGTAACCTCAAGCTGTGAGCCAAAATGAACCTGCCACCCCTTCAGTTGCTTCCTGTCAGGTATTTGGTCACAACTACAAGACAAATAGGGGCAGTATGGCCTGGGATATGGAGGTGCACGTGGGTTTCACTTGCACTTGACTATTTCCAGGCTTCATTTTAGACGCAGCACTGACGTTTCCTGGGCCTCGTCACAGGACTGTAAAAGGATTGGGAAGAAGCCCACAGTTGCTCAGCACCTACTGCCCAGCCATGGCCGGGTGAGAGCACCTGACCCGCTGTATGTACTCCAAGTCACAGGGAGGGCATCAAACCAGCTCAATCTGGGGCAAGGGGGGATGGGTAGGGAGTGTGGGGGGGTGAGGAGGTGTGGATAGGGCCATATGTTCCAGCACCTGTCACAGAAGTCCCGGATGAGCACAGTGGCTGGGTACCTTCAATGGGCTGAATGAGCTTTAAGGGCCGACCAGTGCCGTGTGAGTCGACTGCCGTTTATCAAAAGGGGACCACGAATAGGAGCTAGGGATGAAGGGTTGATGGAACAGGATCTCTGCTCTCGGGAGCTCCCTGCAGGGGGGGAGGGGGAGCGAGAAACCTCAGGAAGAGCATGTTAAGGGAAGCTTTTTCTTTGCTAGCCACTTTGGTTTATCACCTGCCAGTCACCTGGGCTCTGCCACATTGTAGTCCCCAAATAAACACACAGGACGCTGTATTAATTATGAAGCTGTTGGCCTTGCTTGTTTCTTACTGGCTAGCTCTGACTTAAGTAATTACCCCATAATTGTTAATCTAAGTATGTTTCTTACCAGAGAATAGTTCCAGGCTTCCTACCCCCATGGCGTTACATGTTGACTCTCTTGTGTTTCTCCTTCCCAGAATCCTCCTGGACTCCTAGTCCCACCCATCTAGATTCCTATTGGCCAACAGTGCTTTATTAACAAATGTACAGGACTTCCCCCATCAAGAGCAGGCATGCAGTAGAGAAGTTTCAGTGGAGCCTTGACAGCAGGTCCAGGGAGAGGGGAGGAGAGTACCCACTGTCCCTACCATGTCACAGGGGTAGGAGACAAGTTCTAAGCTGCCATCTGCGGCAATCTGAGAGGTTTGGTTTGGCTTGTTTTTCACCCCTGAGACCTCTCTTAGGTAAAGCTGTTTTGTTTTGGGGGTTTTTGTTGTTTTCGTTTCAGAAAAGATTTCAGGAAGAGCCAGTACCAAGCCGAATTCACATTTGTTAGGGATTAGTAGAGGGTTAGCAAGGTGGAGAGGGTCTCAGGAGAAGGATGGGATGCATTCAAGCATGGGTGTGGCTTCTCAGGAGAGAATGACGTGTCCTAACCATAGCCATATGCATTATTTTGGTGACTTCTGTAACCACATTTCAAAGGGTTACTGAGGAGCTTAAATGAGATCATAGGGTGGTTCCTGATGTGCCCTGGACAGGCTCTCAGCTGATAAGTACAGCCCTAAGTCACAAGGGGAGCTAAGATGTTTTTATTGTCAACAGTTTAGTCTTATTTGCAAGATTCCCAGAAAGCTTCCTGTTTGCAGCTGGGAAGAAAGGACATATGTGCTTAGGCCCTGAGCATGGTTCATTGCTACTTTAACATTTTTATTTGAAATAGCTCAACATAAAAGGAGTATTGTCTCCATGTTGGCAGTCTTCACAGAAAATGTGAATTGTGCTGGAATTCTTGACTCTCAGATTTGGGCCAGAGTCTGGGAGTGGGGAGGTTCCCTTCCCTTCCCATGTCCCATGAGTCTTTCTACCCTGCCTCATTCTTAGGACAGGAAGGAGAAGAAGTCTAAAGACAGAATGAGGGAGCAGACAGGCCACTGGATGAAGTCAGGTTTGGGCGCGGGGGTCACAGTGTCTTGGGTCTTGGTGGCATCACTATAGAGTGCCTGGGATGCTCTGTTGTTATGCGATCCATCTAGTGAAGTGAGCTTTGTCCTGCTTTGCAACTTGTTCACATATCATTCGTGCTTGTATTGGAACTCTCAGGGTCAGGGGCTTAGACTGGTGTGAAGACCA
This sequence comes from Mesocricetus auratus, assembly GCF_017639785.1. Classification (NCBI taxonomy): domain Eukaryota; kingdom Metazoa; phylum Chordata; class Mammalia; order Rodentia; family Cricetidae; genus Mesocricetus; species Mesocricetus auratus. The sequence continues at coordinate 12,086,332 of NW_024429200.1, forward strand.
TGGGTATCTGATCACAGATCAGGGTAATACCCATGGGCAGACCTGTGCCCCACTGAAGTGTGGAAGTTGGTAGTAGTGACTCAGGAGAGACCAGAAGAGGCCCAGAAAAGCTTCCTGTTGGCCAGAAAGATGAGTGTGGGAAGGCAAAGGTATTCCAGGCGGAGGCCAGAGCTGCAGCATGGGTACCCAGGAAACCATGGAGCAGGGTGAGGTGGAGAGTGTAAACAGGGATTGGGTAGCCTGCCCAACTCTGTGTGGGGGAATAGGTCTGAACTCGGGAGCATTGAGAGGACCATCTCCTGGAATGGTACCAGAGCCACAAGGGCCCTGGTTCTAAACCAGAGGGGCTTGAGGCCTTTAATGGGACCCATCCTAGCTACATGGAACATGGAGGGCAGGTCAGGGCCAAGGGATTAGTTCAAAAGCTGCTATGGAGTCCAGAAGGAGATCTGAGGTAGGTCAAGACTTGAGGGGAGCATATAATTGGCCCAGGTCTGACCTAGGGTCTGGAGCAACGCTCGGAATTCTCATTTGGTTTCTGCCGGATAAAGAACATCACTGCTTGAGGCAGTGGTCACAGTTGTTTTGTTCCAGCCAGGGTCTCCCTATGTAGCTCTGGCTGTCCTAGAACTCACTATGTAGCAGAGGCTGGCCTCGAACTCAGAAAGACCTGCCTTTGCCTTTGTGCTGGGATTAAAGGTGTGGGCCACCACTCCAGGCCTCGTAGTCACAGGTCTAAGAACCTAATATGAAGAACATCCTTCAGGTTGGGCTGGATGTTAGGTGGCCTTCCAGTCACCCTCAAGAGTGATCCCTCTCATCTGCCATCTACCAGGCTTCCAGCTAGTGGGACACTAATTCTCCACCAGGTCCTCGTTCAGCCAACTTTTCAGACTAGACTTTCTGTCTATCCCCGGCCCTTGCCCTCAGCCGGGGGTCAGGTCGCTGAGGAACAGCCAAGTCAGCTCCACTCCGGGTCAGGGGGCAAGAGCAGACAAGCGCATACACTCATAAAGGACAGACAAGCCTCTGCAACAGCTACACTTTATTTGGTGTTTTCCACATGTGCAAAAGTCTCCCAGGAAGCTGGGCCCCACAATGTGTAAAAAAGACCCCCCTCAATAGGGAAGAGCTGTGCAACCATAAAAAAAAATAAGAGAAATCAGTCCCCCAGGAAGCCTGGCTTGGGCAGAGCATGTCACTTGGGGCCAGTCCACATGCCATGTGCGGCTTGTTCTGGTGCTTTCCTTCTGGTGGTTCCTTTCCAAATCCCTCACTTTAGGGTTGTGGCCACCAGAGGTGTCAATAGAGTCCTCAGGCACAGCAGTTGGTGAGGGTGACTTCTCCCACACGCAGATACCCCACCTCAGTGCTTGCCCACTGCCCCACTATGATCCTCGGGGCTTCCCCAGACCCCCAACCCCTGCCCAACCCCATATATCACAGTCTCCGCCCCTGACTTGTCTGCCCTCGGGCCACGTGTGAGGGACACTGATCCCAGACAGGAGAGAGGCCCTCCACCCCTCAAGTGCACAGTGGGGTGGGGTGTGGTGCCCCTCACTTCACACCTGAGGCAGGTGTTTTAGTGTCTGGGTCTGTGAGTGTGCATACGGGTGTGGCACGTTCGCGTGGGTGTGAGTTTGGCAGGAAGTGGGGGCCAGGGCTGGGGGAGGCACTTCCGGGATTCAGGGCACATTGACCTTGAAGGGGCTCCCAGGGACACTCTCGTCACCCCATTTGACAATGAGGATGTAGTCTCCTTTTTCCTTGACAGTGTAGGTGACGTTGTATACCCGGTTCCCCATGTGCTTCACGTACACCTCTTCACAGGGCGTCTTGGGCCCGTGCACACCCACCATCATCATGTTGGTGCCTGGAGAGGGAGGCAGGGAGGAGTGACTCACACCAGGGCCACAAGCAGCCCACCCCCGCTCCCTGGACAGCTTCCTGCTCCTCCCTCCCCTCTGCCCCTGTCTTGGCTGGGACATGCCTGCTTTGCTGCAGTCCACGGTGAATGAGTTCTTCTGACCCACAAAGGCCTGGGACAGACCAGGCCCCCTTGTCACCACTTTGCTGGCATCCGAGGAGAACTTGGGGATAGAGCTGTAGCTGGCGCCGCGGCTCGAGGAGGACTTGGTCACAGTCTCCACCAGAACTGTGGATGTTTCATGAAGGCTGTGGCCTCCAGACAACCTGGGACCTGAAGGGCGGAGGAGGTGGCCAAGGGCCCAGTCAGAAGGACTTCCCGTCCTTTCCTAGGACACTGACAACCTTCTGGGACAGGCCTTGGGTGATGCAGAATGCACCAGGCCCCCTCCTGTCCTCAGCTGTAGCTTTTGAAGAATCTAACCTACTCCAAACAAGCAATTCCCAGTGCACCAATCCCTGCTTATCCCTGGGCCTGAGCCACCTCTGGCTCCACCCCTCACCCTACAGAACAAAGCAGAGCTCTAGCTTAGAAGCCCAGTGCTTGCCTGATATGCACATGGCTCTGGGTTTAACCCCAGCATTGAAAAGAGAGAGAGTTGCATTTAAAAGATAATTACACACAACTCTACAGACTGGAATGCTGCCTCATCAGGCCTACCTCCTTCATGGTTACTTGACCACAACTGAGGGCAGACCACAATCAAATGTGAAGGGTTACTGGACCACCCAGGCTGGGCTGGGCTGTATGAACTTCTCCACCCAGGATACTCACCTGTGACCTTTGCTTTGAAGGGGCTGCCCACGATGTGCTGAGGGCCACCATACTTGATGGCAATGAGGTAGTTACCGGGGGCCATGGGAGTGTAAGTGACGACATGGCCCTCAGGACACTCCCGGCAGTCCAGCTGCACCTTAGAAGGGCCGTCAATGGTGACAGACAAGGCCCCTGAGCCTGCATTCTGGGTGTTGACAATGAACTCTGAAGACACACCTGGCGGGCAGAGGGATCGAGGTTGAAGGCAAAGAACGCAGCCCAGAGCGGGGCCCTGGGTTCCCTGGGTAGCACTGCAAGTTGGTACCGACGAGCCCCTGACCTATCAAGACTGACAGCGCCCCCAAATCTACCCCGTTCCCCCTCTAGCTCTGCACACTCACCAGTAGTGCCTCCCTCAAGCCCAGGCCCATAGGCTGACACCAAGCCCGGGTCCCCAGCTTGGCTCTGCTCTCCAACTCGAATCTTGAAGGGGCTTCCAGGAATGTGGGCACCATTGAACTTGACATCGATTGAGTGGACGCCATTCTCATGGGGGATGAAGCGGATGGTATGCTTATCTGTGAGACACAAGGTGGTGAGTGGGCGTCCATCTTTCTCCACTCCTTCCCCAGAGACCTCAGCCCCGCAGGAGATGGCAGGGCAGCTCACCGCTGTCTATCTCGGAGACATAGCATTCCTCCACGGCTCCCGAGGGTGTGTGCACCCTAGCATCGATCACGCCACGTGCCCCATTAAGCTGCACCGCGAAAGATGCCGGCTGGTTCACCTTGAGCCCCGTCTCCTGCAGAGGCCACAGAGCAAGCATATTCAGAGTCCTGGGAAGCTTCTGGCGGTCTCCTCTGCAGTTCAACGCTGTTCTCGCTCTACGGCCAGCCCAATGCGCCCACCTCTCCAGCCTGGCCCCAGCCTGCCAGCCCAGATTGCAGGGAAGGGCTGAGAAGGCAAAGGCTGACCTGCCCTCCAACACATCCTCCTGCAGTGAGGCAGGCACCACGCTGGGTACCACAGGGAGTGATGGATCCCTGTCCCGGCTGATGAAGCAGAGCCCAGACACTGAGTGAGCAATGCAGGTCTGTTAGCAGGGTTTGAAAGGGTTGTGCGAGCTGCAGGCACGTAAGAGTTTAGACATGGCAGGCTGAGTATAGACTACCCCAAGAACACTTTTTGAAGGGGGTGACCAAGGGGGAGAATGGAGAGAATGCAAGCAGGGCTCGGGGCAGGGGGGTGGAAGCCTGGGGTAGAGTGGAGGGGTTCACTATTGATAAGACTGCACTGTGGGGTAGCTAAAAGGATGTGGGACAAGGCCCTCCTCTCCTTGTCCTTACACAATGGCTCTGTGACGACGGTGTGCCCATTTGCCAGTGTGGCTTGCTGAGAGCCTGCATACTACACATTCCCACATGGCAGAAGGAAAGGAGACCTTTCTAGATGTCGCACCAAGAAAGAGGACATCTGGTCCCAGCAGCCAGGAGAGGTGCGGCCCAGACCCTGTGGCTACATGTGCCTGCTTAGGAGTCCTTTGCAAACTAGCTTATGCCTGGTTTGATTTTATGTACTTATTCTCATGAAGTCAGTTGCAAACATTCTGAAGAAAGTAGAGCAACTGCGGTGACAAGAAACATCAGCTCTCAGGAAGCACAGGCTTGTAGAAAGCACAAGCAAGGTATAGAGCCACAGTAGAAGCGTTCACTAGGATGCCGACATGCTCCCCCAAGGGCCCTGACCCGTGCTGTATACAGCTCACCTGTCAAGGTCACTGCTAAGTGGCTGGCCATATGGGCCTGCCCTTCTAGACCCTGCCTATCTCTCGGGTTCCCCCCTCCCCCGGCACACACCTGGAGGCTGGTGACTGTGAGGCGGCGAGCATCGTCGGAGAGGGAAGCCACAGGTACCACAAAGGGGCTGTCGGGGATGTGCTCATCGTTGAACTTGATAGAGACTTCATAGTCACCTGGGGAAGGAGACCAGTCAGCACATTTCCCAGGATACGGGCAGAAGGGGCACACCACGCCCAGCCCAGTCTCGCCCCAGGGCAAACTCATCGGATTAGGGCTCAGCTCAGTGGGTGAAGGGATTGGGGAGGAAGGGGGGTAGAGACTGATGGGGGGAAGTCCCACAGCTCCAGGCATCTTTGGTCTGGTCAGCAAGTAGAAACCCAGGATACATAAGGGCAGCTGGAGCAGCCCACTCTCCACCCGACTGGGAACATCTACCTGGCTCCTGGACCACATAGGAGACGCCACAGGAACCATCTTTGCGGTCTTCAAATGCAATCTCTGCCTTGCTGGGACCTTCCACAGCAATAGACAGGCCCCCAGCGCCAGCTTCTCGGGTCCAGATGCTGAACTCAGCTGCATTGGGGCAAAGGGTAAGGACGGCGGGTGTTGAGAACTGTTGCCCCTGAGAACCGGAGCCCCGGCTCCCCCGCCCCCGTGGGGGGGTCTCCCCTTACCTGGCACACCAGCCACACCTCGCTCCAGGCCTGTGCCTCCAGCCCGCACCTTGTGGGCCCCGCCTTCACCCAGTGGGCCCACAGTGAACTGAAAAGGGCTTCCAGGCACGTGCTGGCCGCGGTACTTGACCGCGACTGTGTGAGGACCCATCTCTTGGGGCACAAAGCGTACACTGTAGGCGCTGTCCTCGCCCTCAACGATCTCTGCAGCTTCCATCTTGCCAGATGGGCTGGTCACCTGGGCTGTCATGTCCTGAGAGCTGGCCTCACCTGAAGGATTGGAGTGATGTCAGGCGAACAAGAGGCCGTATCCGGTTTCCATGGTCCCCTCCCTCCTCAGTGAACTCCCTTCTCCGCTCAGACCTGTCCTGGCCAACTGGGCTAAGGGGGCAGGGATGGGGCCATTCTGCCTCACAAAACGGGAGGCCCCAGTCTCCCCGTGAGGACCCCAGTTCCCAGTGTTCTCTGCTCACCTTCCTGCTGCCTGGTGATGCTGCCGAAGGAGCCTAGGCGTTCCCGGCCCAGGAAGTCACCGAAAACAGCAGGGAAGGGGTCTCCGCCAACCTGGGTGGACTCTTCCACCCGGACTTCCCGCTTGGTTTCCCCACCCCGAGTCTTGCTGATCTCTGTCCGCTCTGTGCGGGTGTACGTGTGGCTGCTGCGCGTGAAGGTGCGGGTCAGGCGCTCCTGGGCGGACACCATCTGAAACCAGTTTCCTGTAGACAGCCAGGAGGCAGGAGGTGAGGAGAGGGGAAGCAGGACAGAGGCCCCAGGCTACAAGTGCACCCCACGGCCGCCCCGCCCCTCCCCGGCTCCCCCCTCTCTTTGCAGAGCCTACCTGGGATCTTGAGGTTGAGGTCGCAGGTGCTGCCAATGGTGGCGATGGAAGGGGCCTGTCGGCGCCTGGTGATGCTTTCCTTCATGCGTCCCTCGCCAGTCACCTTCACGGTGAAGGGGCTTCCTGCAAGGGAGCAAAGGAGAATGAGGTTCATGGGTCACCTGCCCGTGGGTCACCAGGTTTGTCCCCCCAAGCCCCAGCCCAGAGCCTCACCAGGCACGTGTTTGTCAGCAAACTTGATGTTGATGATGTAGGTCCCGGGCTCGGTTGGGCAGTAGGTAACTTTGCACGTGCCATCTTCCATATCCTCACAGTTAATGTCCACCTTGCTAGGGCCTTCGATGCTCAGCCCCAGGCCTCCGTATCCTGAGGGAAGGAAAGCCAGGAGAACGTCTCCCCTGAGCCTGTGGCACCTACGCCCGCATTGCTCTTCCGACCCACACTGTAGACTCTGCCCAGTGGCCACTAGGGAGAATGGCCAGGAGAGGTGGAGAAGCAAGCCGGGGTTTGTCATCACGGCCCAATGTAGAGGAGTTCTGGAAAATTCCATACTCTCAGATTTCGGGGAGGGATAGCTGAACATTCTCTTGACTGTGACAGAGTTGACTGGGAACAGTCACTTTCCCCCAGAGGGCTCCAGGCTCAACCCCGACAGGCCCAAGAAGGTCGGGGGAGGAGACTGTGTCAGAGGGGCAGGAAAGAGGGACGAGAACCCGTGGGGTACGACTGCATGGGGGGACTCTGGGGCGAGAAGCACCTGCATTGCGAGTGTCCACGATGAACTCCGCCACCTGGAAGGTGTGCCCCTCAGAAAGACCCTTGCCCCAGACGCGAACTTTGCTGGCATCGCCGATCTCTGAAGGCCCCACCAAAATCTTGAAGGGGCTGTTGGTGACATGCTTGCCACTCTTGCGGACGCTCACCACATGCTCACCGACCTCCTTGGGGGTAAAGGAGATCCCTGCGGAGAGGGGACATTCAGCAGAGCATCCCTGAGGCCTCCCCCATTCAAGCACCCCCATGAATCGCCGTGCTCACCAATGTGTCTGTTGGGCAGGCGCTTTAGCAGGCATGGCTCCTCGTTGCCTGAAGGGGCACGGATGCTGGCTGTCAGCTGGCTGAGGTCACTCTCAGTGATCTTCAGTGACACATCCGTGGAGGTGCCCACATTAAGTTGGGATGTTCTCATTGAGTCGTCACCTAGGAAGGAGTTGGGGTGGGTCAGGCTGTTAGCTCCAGACAGACTCCAGCATCCATGGTCTGCATTCACCCTAACAACCTCAGAGGGACCCAACATCCCTGTTCTCGTGCCTGTCTCGATCCAGGAAGGGCTAAGCCCCTCCTTGAGCCTTTTCATATTTAATCCTGAGTCACATGGAACAAGACACGGGACTAGACTCTCTGTCCGGCTCTGCCACACTGCTAAGTTGTCTCTGGGCTTTCTCGAGATGCCAAAGGAGTGTCAATACCCCACCTTTTCAAGAGGAACTTTAATTGATTTAATTTGAAATGATTTCTTCTTTCAAGACAGGGTTTCTCTGTGTAACAATCCTGGCTGTCCTGGAACTCGCCCTGTAGACCAGGCTGGCCTCAAACTCACAGAGATCCACCTGCCTCCGCCTCCCGAGTGCTGGGATCAAAGGTGTGCGCCACCAGCGCCCGGCTTGTTTTGTTTTTGTTTTTTGAGTCAGGGTCTTTTTATGTAGTTTTGGCTGTCCTGGAGCTCACTGTGTAGACTAGGCTGGTGATCATGTCTTTTAAAGCATGGGATGGTGGGATGTTTCTTGCCGGTTATGGAGAACAGCATCCTTACATTTATCTCAAGATGCACCCCTCCTCCCCAGCAGTCTGTCCAAGAGTGAGCTGCCTTGAGCGTGTGCACGGCAGGTTCACTCCACCCGAACATGCAGCTCACCTGTGATCTTGGCCGTGAAGGGGCTCCCCGGAATGTGCTTGTCGTCAAAGCGTACAATGATGCTGTAGTCTCCGGGTGCTGTGGGTAGGTAGGACACAGTGCATGTGCCATCCTTGTTGTCCTTGCAGGTGATCTCTGCCTTAGATGGACCCTCCACAGCCAGTGACAGACCCCCTGTAGACGAAAAGGGGCCGAGATCAGCGGGTCTGTCCTTGCGCCTGAACCCGGCCAGTCCCCTCACCTCCTCTGCCAGCTTTCCTCACCTTCCCCAGCATCCTTGGTGACAATCGTAAAGGTGGCAGGCTTGTTGACCATGCCGTGGCTCAGACCTGGCCCATAGGCACTGACATGGCGGCTGTTGATGGCATCCACGTAGAACTGTAGAGGACTCCCTGGGCAGTGACAGACAGAGCTGGGTCAGTGTAAGGGCAGGGGCTTCCTGTACCCACACTGGCCGCCAGCGTCTTCAACAGCCTTGGCTGCTGAGCCCTGTGTCTCTGCCATACGGACTTGACTCTTAGAAGCCACAGAACCTCCCTCTGTGCCTGGGCATGGGGTGGTGGGATGTTTCTTGCTGGTTATGGAGAGCAGCACCCTTACATTTATCTCAAGATGCACCCCTCCTCCCCAGTAGTCTCTTAAATACTTATTTAAAGGAGAAAGGCAGGACCCACATGGCGTCGGTTTCTCTTGCCATGGCCTCACCCTGCCCCCAACTCACCAGGGATATGGTTGCCATCATACTTGATTCCCATCTGGTGCAGGCCTTTCTCTGTCGGTGCATACCTCACTGTGATGGTACCGTCTTTGTTGTCGGTGATGTTGGGACGTGCTGTCTTACCAGAAGGCATCCGCACCTCCCCTGAAGGGCAGACACACATGTGGGACCCTGGTCTGTTCTTGTGGGACCCTGCTTCCACCAGAGGTCAGACACTGGGAAGCAATGTCTTCGGGAACAGAAGGATGATCCTGAACTAGGAGACAGAGGGCTTGAACCTGACTTCTAGTCTACCCAACTGTGGGACCCAGACTAATTGGTCTTCTCGCCCTGGGCGCCAGTGCTCATCCCTACACGTGATACACTTGATCTTAGATGAAAGGCCAACAAGCACCCTCAGTTCCCCTCAGAGCCAGCCCCATGTGTGCAGGACCCAGTACCTGTGAGCTCCCCTTTCTGCACCGTGAAGGGGATGACCAGGTTAAAGGGCCTCAGCATGGACTCCAACGGCTCCACGGGCACCACGGGCTCCTCTGTGGCCTGCAGCAGGCGAGAAGAAAGAGCATTGGCGGGGAAGGCTTGGGAGCGTGGCCTGCCTCGTGACTGAAGTCCGAGAGAACGAGGAAAGAACAAGAAGGTTAACGAGGAGACCCGAGCGACAGAAGGAGTGCCAGCTGCAAGAGATGGGTGCCACGCCCAGCTTTGGACTCCCTCTGCCCGTCCTAATGCCTGCCTGTTCCCCAAGAGGCCCAGCCAACGCTGCAGAGGAGTAGAAGGAAGGAAGGAAGGAGGGAAGTGGGGGCCAGGAGGGCGGTGAGGCCTGCCACGGGAAGCTCCAGTACCCAGTGTGTGGGGCAGGTGCCAGGCCGAAGAGGGACATAGGGCTGGTGCCGCTGCAGCACTTCTGTAGGCTCCTCCACGCGAGGCAGGGGGTCACACGCCTGGGAAGCAAGGCGCAGGGTATGTGGTGGGTGGGACCCGGAGCCCAGAGTTGGCTCAGAATGACCCAGGACCGAAGTCGGGGGGGGAGGACAGGGGGGCAGCTCAGGTGTTCCATCCTTGTCCTGCAGGGCCACCTCTGTGGAAACAGAGGAGCCAGGGACAGAGAAGCGTCAGAGAGGAACAGTGAGCTCCTCCTGAGAGGGGTGACACCGCCCTGCCACCTCCTTACACTTGGGCCGGCTGCGAAGAGTACTCTGGCTCCAGGATCCATTCATCGAGCATGGGAACAAGCTCTCTGCTTCCTGGAGGACAGCTTCTAGGATCCCTTGCAGCTACTAGGAGGCACACTCTGCGCTCCCCACCCCTGTCCTCCAGACCCACCACGGCCATGAACTCACCAGCACATGGAAGGGGCTGTTGGGGATGTGTTCACCCCCGAAGCGGATGGTGATGACGTATTTGCCCGGTTCAGGCGCCGTGTAGTAGATATCGAAGGTACCATCATGGTTCTCAACCACGTCCACGTCGAGCTCTGCCCCGTCTGGCGTGGACACCGTGCAGGTCACCTTGCCCTTGCCTGCTGCCTTGGCATCCACTGTGATCACAGTCTCCTCTCCGATCTGGATTCGGGGACCCAGGCAGGCGCCTGCCACAGTGAAAAAGCCAGATCAGGGGCTGTGGAGGCCGTGCCTAGCCCTCTCTTCTCCAGCGGCTCCCACAGCCTCCAGCCCCTAGCAAAGGAAGAAAAACAAGGTTACTCACCCAATCCGTGGCCTCCAATGGACACTGGAAGTAGACAAGAAAGTTAGGTCATAAAGGTTCAAGATGAGCTGGTGGGGTGATGGGGCGGGAGGGGGAGCCGGGCTAGGGCAATGGGGACAGGCTCTTTTCCAGCGTTCCCAAGGGACTGGGCTGGGGATCTAACTGCACTGTAGGGAGGCTGGTTGGTAATAAGGGATGCAGAGTTGGTGCTCACCTGTGACAAGGCACTTGCTGGCATCCCCTGTAGGCAGGGCGTGAATGCGGAAGGGTGAGTAAGGGATCTCATCGCCGCCGTACTTGATGGTGATGGTGTATCGACCACTCATATCTGGCAGGTAGGACACAGTATATGTGCCGTCCCCATTGTCTCTGATGTTGGCCTTCTTGGGTTTACCCTCCGGATCCTAGGGGAGAAGAAGAGGTCAAGTCTGCCTTTGCCCACAGAGTCCAACTGGGAAGGGGCTGTGCCTGGACTCACCAGGATCTGGACAGTGAGCAGCCCCTCCCCCGCATCCCGAGCATCGATGGTGAACTCCACCGGTAGGCTGGCAGGGATGCCAGAAGCATTGAGGCCAGGTCCGCTGGCCCGCACCTTGCTGGCATCATGGGCTGGAAGCACTTTGATCTTGAAAGGGCTTGAAAAGCAAGGAGTAGACAGTCAGCAGGGGGTTGGAGCTCGGGACTGGGAGCCTTCCCACATATGGGCAGGAGGAATGACTGCAGGGGAGCGTGGAGGGGCTGGTTCCCAGGATCAGGTGACATCGTGAGTCTTAGAGAAGGTCTCTGAAGGACCCATGTATCACAGTCTGAGCACTCTTTTCTCCAAAGGAAGATGCTGTTATTTGTTTAAAGAGGTAAGTCCCTAGACTTTCTGTGGCTCTTTTCCTAGAGTTTGACTTGGCATCAAAGCTCCTGGGGTGAGATAATCTTCAGGTCAAAGAATCCTGGAGTGTAGCAATATAGGGCAGGCCCAAGAAGGAGGTTCAGACAAACAAGGGGGACACTGCCCAAGTCCTAGCCCTGAAGGTGTGACCCCAGACAAAGCTCTCCAGAGCTCAGCATGGCTTGCCCAAGGCTGGTCCTCACCTGCGAGGCACCTCCTGGTCAGCATACTTGACAGCGACTGTGTAGGGCCCATCAGTGGCAGGTGTGTAGTGGACAGTGTGGGTGCCGTCGCCATTGTCACGCACCTCCACAGGCTCAGCCACACCTGGACAAAGGCGGGGGTGGGGCGTCAACAGGGCTTCCCGGAACCTCACTCCACTTCGTTGCTTAGCCCAGGCATTCTGTTCCATACCTGTGGGGCCCAGCACGGCCACCTGCAGAGGGGCCCGGCCGGCTTGACTGCAGTCCACTGTGAAGGTCTGAGGTACTCGCGCCCTGACGCCCGTCCCCAGCCCTGGGCCTGAGCACTTCACCTTCCCGGGGTCCACCACATCCTTCACAGGAACTCGGAATGGGCTCCCTGGGAGGAGACGGTGATTAGCCTCTACCCACACTGCCTGGAAAAGTCTGTCTCCCTGTGCTGAGACTCCAAGGAGGAGGCAACCTCCCTGCTACGGAGAGGTTCATAGGGACCAACATGGAGCCAGTTTGGAACTTGCTGAGAAACAAAAAACAAGAGTAGGCAAAATTGACTACAGAATGAGGCTAGGCAGGCCTCACTTACTTGGGCTCAGTCCAGGAAGAAAACCCTCCTAAGCTGTTAAAATGTTAAAATTGAATATTTTAAAAACCACTTATGGGGGGCTGGAGAGGTGGCTCAGAGGTTAAGAGCATTGACTGCTCTTCCAGAGGTCCTGAGTTCAATTCCCAGCAACCACACGGTGGCTCACAGCCATCCATAATGAGATCTCGTGTACTCTTCTGGCATGCAGACATACATGGAGGCAGGCTGTTGTATTCATAATAAATAAATAAATCTTAAAAAAACCACTTATGGGAAAAAAAAAAGCCACACGCCTCTAATCCCAACACTCGGGAGGCACAGGCAGGTGGATCTCTGTGAGTTTGAGACCAGCCTGATCTACAATAGCTAGTTCCAGTTCCAGGACAGCCTCCAAAGGCACAGAGAAACCCTGCCTCGAAAAACCAAAAAAAATAAAAAAATAAAAAACCAACAATAACAACAACAAAAAAAACCGACTTATGTTTCTGACACTGTGGTTGAATAGGAAGAGGCTATGCAAAATCCAATAAGAAGAAAACAGTCTTGTTTGCACAGACCCGGTTCCTGCAATAATGGAAGACTTGGCACACCCAAGCAAGTGTCTGGCTACAGGACAGCAAATGCAGAGAGTGGACCTGTGACCTGCGTGACCAGGTCTGGTGCTGCCGGCCAGGGCCTCGGGAATGAACTGAAGGGCTACCACACCCACAACGCCTCCTACCCCGCTGCTGTCCCCCCTGTCTCCACAGCCGCCCTTCCCCCTAGTCTTCTTGTGAGCCTGCCCTCCTGCCCTCCTCGCCCACCTGGGATGGGCTGTCCCCCAAAGGTGATGTTGACGTCGTAGTCTCCAGGGGTGAAGGGGACGTACTCCACTGTGCAGCTGCCATCCTTGTTGTCCTTGCAGGACATCTTCGCTTCTGAGGGGCCCTCAATGGCTAGGCCAAGGCCTCCCGTGCCGGCACCCCTGTCAGGGAACACTCCTGTCAGCTGTTCTAGAGCCAGCGAAAGGGATGGGAGGGGCGGTGGACAGGGAGGAGTAGGGAGGCCAGGGCTGGAGGATGGACTGCATGGGCTGTGGGGATGCAGGGAGACTGACCCCTGGTCACCTCTGAGATAGGAAGTGGATGACGGCGCAAATAAATGGGACGGGCGGACAGCAGAGGCCAAGATGGACATGACTTTGGGTCAAGGTCAGGCAGGGAGAGGGATACCTGGTTTCCACGGTGAAGCGGTTGGCCTTGTTGACCAAGCCACCCTCCAGGCCTGGCCCAAAGGCTCGGACTCGGGTGGGATCGCAGCCCTCAGTCACACCCACTCGGAAGGGGCTCTTGGGCACGGCGACTTCGTCATAGAGCACCTCCACCAGATGCACGCCTGGAAGCCGGTCACAGTCAGTCAGTCAAAGAGAGCGAGCAGAGCCCTCATCCCCGCCCTCTGGAGCACACTGTGACCCTTCCCTCTCCTACAGACTCCTTACCCTCTTCATAGGCAGTGTACTGCACTCGGTAGGTGCCGTCCCCATTGTCCGTCACATAGGTGTCTGTCTTGGCGCCCGAGGGGTTGAGTACGCCAGCGGTCACGTGGTTGCCACCCGTGGCTGTCAGAGACCTCGCGTCCACAGTAAACTCAGTCGTCACCTCCCGAAGGACACCTAGATCCAGGGAGCCAGGCTCAGCCTTCACGCAGCCCCTTCCTCACCCCTCACTCCACAGCTGTTCTGTCAAGTAGCGCCTAGCCGCCTCTGCACCCGTGAGTCTCAGGCCTCTCCTCACGCCTTCGCTCCGCGTGCCCTGGTTAGTGCCCTGCCAAGCTGGGGACCCTGTCTTCCTCGCCTCTGCTCAGCTCGTTCCTAGGTGGGTCTGGCTCCCTTGTGAGCAGCCCACTCGTGCTATAACTCTCCCCCGGTTCTTGGCGCCTCCTAAGACACAGCTTGTTCTCAGCTTTGTTGGGTCTGAGAGGCCTCGAACTAACCAGTTGGAAGATCTTACCAGAAAAGTGCCCAGGGGCCGATGCCTTCGTGTCGCAAGGGCACAGACTAATCTGCATGCCCCGCTGGCCCCCTTGCGCCGTTTCTGGGAGCCCCTGAAACCTCCATCCGCTCACCCCGCAGCTCTCCTCCCTCCTTCCTGACCTAGCCCCGTGACTCGACACCGTGGTCCGCTCCTCTCTTACCATGTGGCTCCACACCCGGCCCGGAGACCTTGATGCCACTGGTATCAACTGCAGGCTGCACGTGGACACGGGTGGGGAACTTGGGTATGGGGTGGCCGCCATACTTGATGGTGATGGTGTAGGTGCCGGGGAAGGCGGGGCTGTAGGTGATGTGGTAGGTGCCATCCGCGTTGTTGTGGATCAGCACCTCGGCTTTGACGCCGGCGTCTGACAGGATCTCAATGGTGAGCTCAGCCTCACCTGCTTCCGAGCAGTCCACAGTGAAGGTGGCAGCCTCTCCGGCCTTGCCACGCTCCAGGCCTGGCCCACTGGCCCTCACCTTGCTTGGGTCGAACACAGGCTGGATGGTGGCCTTGAAGGGCGAGCCAGGGATGTGGGCTTCAGCAAACAGGATGTTGATGGTGTACTCGCCTGGCTCTGTGGGCAGATAGCTGACCGCACAGGACCCATCCCCATTGTCTTGGCACTCGATCTTGGCTTCGCAGGGGCCCTCAACGGTCAGCCCCAGGCCTCCCGTGCCAGCCCCTTTGGTATCAATGGAGAATGGTGCCGGGGTACCTACAAGTCCACCCTTGAGACCAGGGCCATAAGCGCAGACCTAGGAAGATGAACACACGCATCAGTCCCCTGAACTTGGCTTCTCCTAAGCTCCCAGACTGCGGAGCTGCGACCTAAGCAAGCACCTGGAGCCGTAGCAGCCAACTCCAGGAGAGGACACGGAGTCAGAGATGAAGTAACAGCGGGTCAGTTCTGTGGACCCCGTCTGATTCCAGGACCAGGCTCTGAACACACACGCTGTCTCTAAGACCGGTCCTACGTAAAGGATGGTCCTGGCTCTGGTTGTGCCTACTCTAGGCGCATGCATTCTTCTGGTCTCTGCCTGCAACACACCTATCTTTCCTAACGGTCCCCAGCTCCTGGATCCCACCAGCCCCTGTATGTTTACCTTGGAGGGGTCAGGGGGCAGGACACCTTCCACGGCAAAGGGGCTGCCAGGCACTGGGTGACCGTCATAGGTGATGTCCACTTTGTAAGGTCCCTCTTCAGGGGGCATGTAGCGTACGGCCTGGGCTTCTGCTCCGCCCCCAGGCTCCAGTTTGCAGGGGATAGGTCGTCGGGAGGGTGAGGTCATCCGCACATCTAGTTGACCCTGACCGCCAGCCCCTCTTGTATTCACGGAGAACGCCTGTTCCTGCCCGACAGCCACCTCTGCACGGAGGGCAAAGGACGCCATTAGCGGAGACCCCACCTCTCACCCAACACCCCGCAGTCCCAGGCTGGCTTTTACTTACTGCTGTTAAGTCCTTGAACTTTGACTTTGCTGAGGTCCAATGGGGGTGCTACATTAACCACAAAGGGGCTTTTGGGGACAGGGTCCCCACCGTAGGTCACTGTGACTGCCATGTTGCCCTATTGGGTACAAGAGAAAGTCAGAATGGAGCGGCTTAGAGACAACCTACTAACAGTTCCTTGGACTCTGCAGGCCATTTATCTAGAGCAAGAGCAGACAGGAGGCAAGGAATGGCCAAGGACCCGGGATGGGCTGAAGCTGAGAAGGTTCCACTCGGGTCCCATCCGCAGCATGGGGACGGCGTGAGGGAATGGGACACACCTGCTGGACAGCGGTGTACTTGACTGTGTATGAGTAATCATGGTTGTCAATAATTTCAAAGTCCCGCACGGCCTCGCCCTTGGCTGCCCCGGCGAAGTGCACACCCAGCTTGGCCTTGCCGGCTCCTTTGGTTAGCACGGTGAAGTGAGTTGGCTTTCCAACTTCCACACCTGGAAGCCCCCCCAAAGAGACGGTAGTGAGGGCCTGGAAACCAATCCAGCACAACCCCAACTCACGCGCGCCCCATCCTTGCCCAGACATCTACCTGTGCGGCTCAGCCCGGGGCCCTCAGCCTTGACCTTGCTAGCGTCATGGGATGGGTCCACCTTGATGTGGAAGGGACTGGCAGGGATCTCCTGGATGTGGAGAAGTCTCGATCAGGTTTCCCAGGGGACGGTAGTGAGCTAGATGCTGGTCAGGACACTCAAGGACCCGGGGAGGGTAAAGGCAACCTCTAAAGGCACCTCCTGTGTTGTCTGAGGCACGGTGCACACACACAAAGAGGACGCCACAGCCTGCCTCTGTGTGACGGTGCCTTGTGCCCTGGGGAACAACTCACTCCAGCCGCCTTCCCACACCTTTCACATGCAAGCCCACGGCTCCCAACAGTTGTACCTGGTTGGCGAACAGCACCATGATGGTGTAGTGGCCAGCCCCTGGGGGTGTATATTTGACAGTGAAGGTGTCATTGTCATTCTTGATGATGTCAAAGTCGATGTCAGCTTCCACGGGCCCCACCACACCAGGTGCACACTTGATGCCAATGCTTACGTCGCCTGAGAGGAGGGAGGGCGGGGTCCGTGAGGGAGACTGAAGAGCTTCTCCCATTGGAGTCTCCCCCGGCTCCGGTGGGTCGGAGCCCCGCCCACCTGGATCATGCCCCCACAGAGCCGCGTACCTTGTCCAGCTTCGCTGCAGTCCACTGTGAAGTAGGTGGGCTCATTGGCCTTCAGGCCTGTCTTCTCCACTCCGGGGCCATATACCTTTACCCGCTCAGGGTGGCTGCCCTCTCCCACACTCACCTGTGGGCAGGGGAGGAGTTCCATGCTCAGGGAGTAGGCCTTGCTCAAGGCTAACCTTTCCCCAGCAGATCTCCACCCCAGCCTCAGCTGGACCCGTCTCAGCCTCTTTACTGGGGGCTTGAGGCAGGAAAATGTGCAGAGGGTCCACGACAGCCAGTATCTGCCGCATGGGGGCCCAACTCCTCTAGGACTCCTGGTAGAGCGTGCGCAAGGGGCAGGGTTGGTAGACATACCCTGAAAGGGCTCTTGGGCACGTTGACACCACCCCAGGAGACGATGATGGTATGCTTAATGGGCTTGGTGGGTACGTAGGAGCAGCGGAAGGTACCGTCACCATTGGGGATCACCTTGACATCGATGGGGCAGCCATCTGCATCCTGTGGGCACCAGCCGGGCAATATTCAGAAGGGCAGAAGCAGCCACAGGGACTCTCGCTGCGCCCTCTGCTGGATCAGTCATTCTCTGCACCTTTTCTATTCAGTATTTACACACCCACTCCCAGGCCCAGCCTCTGATATCAGGCCACATGTTTTGGTGGCCTGTACCTAATCCAGGAGCCAAAAGACTTGGCATGAGGCCACCTATGTAGCCTGCTTCCTAGCTTATGTTTAGCATATGTGCTAGTCAGGGAGAGGATGGGCTAAGTCAATGTTCCTAAAATTGATTAACAGCTGTCTCCTTGGAGCCTCAAGACTTTTAGGGGTCAGTGGACACTAGTTTATGAAACTGACTTGAAGCTAATGTCATATTTGGTGAAACTGTCTTTCTACTGTAAATCATTGATTCAAAATGAGTTTGCTTCTAAGATTATTATCAGTAAGAAAATATGGTTTTAATTTTCCATAGACTGTGGCTACAGGAGACTCAATCCTGCCTTTCTGTGACGTTGCAGCCTCCCTTCTGGAGACCCCTGTCTGCGGCAGTGGGGCACACTAGAGACACTGAATGTCCCACCTGGGCATAGAGCTTCAGGTCTCCCTTGCCGGCGGCGCGGGCATCAATAGTGAACTCGGCCGGCTTGTCCACGATGCAGCCAGTGGGCTCCAGGCCAGGTCCAAAGGCTTTCACCTGCACAGGCCAAGAGAGACGGGCTGGGTTGGGGACAGGAGGAGGAGGACCAGTGCACCCAGGCCCAGCGCAGGCGGAGCGTGGGAGCCAGGACCCCACCTTGTCTGGGAAGCAGTCCGGTGGGGCTGGCTGAATGTGGGCGATGAAGGGCGAGTCTCGGATGTCCTCGTCATCGCAGATGACGTGCACGGCGTACTCCCCAGGCTCAGTGGGCCAGTACCGCACATCACAGGAGCCGTCGCCCTTGTCGTCACACTCTATCTTGGCTTGTGAGGGCCCCTCAATGGAGAAGCCTGGGGAGAGGGAGAGGGTCGGGGCCTCTCAGACAGGCCCCGCCTCCTTCTGCCTCCACCCAAGCTGCCTCTCTCTCCCCGCCCACACTTATCCCAACACCTCCAGCATCTTCCCCCTTCCCCAACCCCTCAGCGTGAGTCCTTTATGTTCTGACGCCTCCTCTGCCACCAGTCACTCACCCAGCGTGCCCACTTCCGTGCCAATGGCTTCCACCACGAAGTCAGCCGACTTGCCCACCTGGCCGGTCTCCAAACCAGGACCCCACGCCCGCACTTTCTGGGCTCCGGCCTCTGGGCTCACCTGGACCTCAAAGGGACTGGGGAAAGGAAAGGCATGACATCGAGAGGGCCCACCTCTCTCCTTCCTTCAATCCTGCCGGGGGCTACTTCCTCTCCATGCGGCCAGTGACACAGACAGGAAGACCCAGACAGGGAGGCGACGGTGCGCTTACCTGCGGGGGATGGCATAGCCACCCCATGTGATGGTCACCACATACTTCCCAGGGACCACAGGGTAGTACTCGCACTCGAACACGCCGTCCCCAGCCTCCCGAACTTTCACGGGCTCCTCTGTGCCCTCTGAGGAGGAAGGGTCAGGGAGTACAGGTCAAAAGTCTGGGGTTTTTCATCCCCTCCAGGAGTCCTTGGGACTTGGGCCTATCTAAGGGAGGTGCTATTAGTGGGCAGAGATGAAAATGCTATTGGGATCACGTGTCACCCCTGAGCACACCAGCCCTGTGTAGCACCCACGGTGGGGGAAAGTAGCTCCGGTTCTCAGACTGGGAAACCAGCCGAGGACACCCACAGTGCCTCTGGTCACTATGTCTCTGGAGTCTCGGGAGGGGACTGTGTGCTGGCTGCCACTGGTGGTCAGAACCCCTGTCCAGTCCCCCATGCCCGGGCTGCGGCACTCACTTGGGCCCTTGACGGTAACCTTGAGTTCCCCGCTGCCAGCACCCTTGGTGAACACCTTGAAGTCAGCCACCTCTTTCACACGCACACCTTTGGGCTGCAGGCCTCGCCCAGAGGCGCGGCAGGCATTGGGGTTACAGGCTGGGGGAGAAAGAAACAGAAGGATTGGGTGATGGAGGGCCCCGAGAAAGCCCAGTCTCCTGCCACTGACTGCCTCGCTGTGCATGAATCTCCTGACCCCTCCCAGGAACTGGACATGGCTTCATGCAAGCCTGCCCCATGCCTTCTGCGTCCATCCGCCGCAGAACTGGGGCTTCTGGGAGCAATGCCGGGCGCTGGGCAGAGATCTGGTGCGGGCTCAAGTAGGGGACTTTTCTCAGAGTCACCTCAGACAAAGACACAGCAGAGTCTGCACTGAGTAGACTGAGAGACAAGGAAGGCCCTTCACCCACACCTAAGGCCTTCCACCTGGAGCCCCACGCCTTCCCAGGACCGCCATAGCTGCCTCACAAACTGTGGCATGCCACAGAACATCCAGCACCACCAAGGAACAAGAGCGTTTCCATGTGACATTAGCTCATAGGCAATGCATGGAAAGCAGCCGGCTACAACACGGAGCTCATGAGGCCCCACAAAACTGACAGCCACACAATCTAGGCCTGCCAGAGAACACAGGCAATGGCATGGAACTGCAGCCTTGCACCGAATGCCACAGGATGGGAGCAATCCACACATGTGGGCCTGCCGCGAGCACAGGTGAGGCCGGTCAGCTAGGACCACGCCTGCCACACCTCCACTGCCGCGTACTAACGTGGCGCCCCTCTCTTGGTGGGCACAGAGGGGGTGGGCCGCAGTGGGGGCGCTGAGTACAGGGAAAGAAGCAGGCGGGGGTAGGTTCACCAACTGAGGGCCTCGCACACGGGTGAGAGCACGCCATGCGTGCTCTGTCAGTGCGGGCCGTCCTCCTCTCCCTCCTCTGTGCGGCCCATGTTCCAGTCTCTTTCCATGTGGTCCCTGGCCCTCCTCTTACCCAAACCAGCTTCCTTGAGGTGGAGTGACGAGAAATCCCTCAGAGCCCCTCCTAGCCGCACCTGTCTGTCTCGAGCCCAGCAGCTGTCCACCCCCACCTCCACCCCCCACCTCCACCCCCCACCTCCACCCCTGCGGATGGAGTGCCGCGTTTCCCATCGGCCCTCGGGACCCAAGTCTGGTGGCAAGCTTTCTGCGATGGCTTTGGTGAGGTGAGGCACCCTTACCTTCCGCCACATGAACAGGGAAAGGGCTCCGGGTGATGGGGGCGTCAGCAAAGGCCACGTGCACTGTGTGTGGCCCCTCCATCACAGGTCTGTACGTGCAGCGGAACGTGTTGTCACCCGTGTCCTCCAGGGCCACCTCTACCGTATCCCGCCGGCCCTGTGGGTCCACGATCACCACAGCAACATCACCAGTGCCAGCCCCTGCAAAGGACAGGCCAGGCGGTCAGTGCCCACCCTGGACACACACATCAGACCGGGCTCCCTCGTCCTGAAACTACCCCACCACCACCTAAGGCCTCGGTCTCGGTCATTTCAGCCTCACACCCACGCTCTGCGAGAGGCTGCCTCAACCCACCACGGCTAGCCCTTCCTTACCTGCAGTATAGATGTCAAAGTAGGTGGGTTTGTTGGCCACGTTACCCACAGGTTCCAGGCCGGGGCCACGGGCTGATACTTTGTTGGCATCCCCGAGAGCCATGCCCACGTTCACCTCAAATGGACTACGCTCGATGTTCTGGCCGGCAAAGAGCACAGTCACCTGGGGTGAGGGAGGTCAAAGGTTAGCTTAGGGGACACCAGTTCTGAGGGAGTGGAGAGGAACACTTCGGGTGAGAGGTAGTCGACGGCAGCGGGGTGTGGGCTGAGGGCAACAGCAGGAGGGCAGGAGGGCAGGAGGCCCCCGGGGAGGTACCTTGTGTAGCCCAGCAACCTTGGGCACATAGGAGACGGCATACGTGCGGTCCTTGTCATTGTTGGGAACCACTTTGGCCTATCGGGAAGGAAAACGATCGAAAGTCACACAGTTGTAACCAATGCCCGGACTCCTCCGTCCCAAGCAGCCCTGGTTCCCATCCCGTCATTCCCCACACTCCGCTATACCTCCTCCGTGTGCCCCTCGGGGTCCTCGATGTAGACCAGCACCTCGCCCACGCCAGCATCCACTGTCTGCACGGTGAAGTGGGCTGGCTGCAGCACAGTGTTACCCTGGGGTTCGATGCCTGCAGGCAGAGCAGAGCCCAGGTCACTCCAAGATCCCACACCTGCCCGGATGCCTGGATCCCACTCCTGCCCGGACGCCTCGGGAAGGCTGTTAGGAAGCGCGTGACACATACCAGGCCCGTAGGCAATGGCTTTCTTGGGGTTCAGCTGCTTAGAGCGAACAGGGGCGCCAGGTTTGAGCTTGGCCTTAGGAAACTGGGACAGGTAGGTCATCACAGAGTGCTCGTCCACGTTGGGGTCCACGATCTCTTCAGGGGCAATCACCTGCCATAGAGGAAATGGTGGTTGCACAGCGCTCTCCCAGTTCCCCAGCTGCTCCCTGGCCAGGGGTCCTTACAGCCCTTCCCTTCTCCGTGACCCCTCCCACCCTACGCCCCACCCTACCCATCTGCCAGTGTACCTGGGGCACCCCGAGCCAGTCATCTGCCTGCTGCATGGCCTCTCTGGCATTCTGCACAGGCTGGTTGGGGTCCCAGGCTTCCCAGTCAGGGCACAGACCTAGAGAGACGGTGCAAGAACATAATGGAGTGGACCACAGCGCTGTCACAGAGTGCTCGCTCGGCCAATAATCCCAGAGCCCACAGCTTCGCATCCTTCCCAGCCAGGTTCCGTTATCCCCTCATGTTTCAGCCCGTCACCATGTCAAGGCATAGCAGTCCTTGCCGGCACCAACAATGCGTCCTTTCTCTCCTCGGATGATGTAGCCTGGCACCAGCCCTGCCAGGCAGCCTCCTGCCGAGTCCAAGGCCCAGCAAGAGACCTTGAGCACCAAACCCCAACAAAGGACCCCTGGACTTGGTGCCAGCTGCCTGAGGGGGGGACAGGAGGTGAGAGCCCTGTCCCCCACAACTCCCAAGCTGTATCTTCTCACAGTTCCCGAAGTCTTCACACTAGCCTTAGGGATAAGGATAACTCTCTCCCTTCTTAACTGCCTTTGGGGAAACTGAGGCATTAAAGCAGCTACTGGAAGACAGATTCCTCAGTTTGGACATCAGGAGCCCAGCCTCCCAGCAGGTAGAATGCTGATGGAGTCCCAGATCACCCTGTGAAGGGCTGGTTGTAGGGTCAGGGGGGCAGCTTGGTCCAAGACAAAGACGGAGGGCTTGATAGCACTGGTGGGGAAGGGGCCGCTAGCAGCTGGGATCCGTGACTGGCTGGAACAGCTGAGCTCACTGCTGGCAGCCACACCAGCTTTGGGCAATGGCTCAGCAGCTGGGAATGCTTCCCAGGCTGCATGCCCCCGCCTCCCACCCCTGCTCCCCAGCTGACCCCAGGGCGGGGGAGGATTCCCCCAAGGGGCTGAAGCCAACTACCCCACGGGGTACATGACAGGAAGGAGCTGGTCGTTGGGTGGGGCTCTGGCCTGTGTGCCTCGGTCCTCTAAGGGCTCTGATCTGCTTGGGCCTAACCAGGCGGGTCCAGAAGGGCAGGCCAGGGTCACCTGCCATTGGACAACACAATGACACCATCCTGGGCCTCACCCCTCTCTCAAAGCCATCCGAAGGGTCATACAAAGAGTATTTTCTGTATCTAACTCGGGATCCTTGCTGTAAGTCCCACCTATTTCCTTTCTTCCTGCTGGGGTAAAGGAACGGTATCCATGTGACAGAATAGGCCCTGGGCTCTGAGGCCACTTCTGGAGTGACTTCTTGGACAAATCACTAGCCCTCTCTGGACTGTTAGGCTTGCCTATAAAATGATGGGTTAGAACTGTTTTCTTTCTCCTATTAAACCTAGCCCAGCAACCAGGAACAGTCTGACTCCAGCAGTAGTTTCTGGCTGGAAGAGGAGTAAGTTCCACAGGTGCTCCTGATTCCTTGGACTCTGAGTGGACATCATGACAAGCACAGAGGGCCATAGCATGCCCAGACTGTCCCCCACGCCCCCACGGGTGGACATCATGACAAGCATGCCCAGGCTGTCGCCCACCCCCCACTGGACTAACGGGTCTGTGGTGTGCCCACTGACCACTCACCAGGGGCACAGTTGTCCACCAGGGCGCCCAGAGCCTTGCCGTCCTGCCAGTCTCTATTAAAGTTGGTGATGGGCAGCTGGGGCACCTTGTTCTGGATCCAGCCAAGCAGACGCTGCTTGGGTGTTTGTTTGCGGGCGTCCTCGTCCTCCTCATCCTCCCACATGGGCATGGAAATGGAGTAGTGAAGGATCAGGGTCCAGATCAGGCCCAGGATCAGCTTCAGGTTCCCATCCACGATGGCCTTGCTGTCTGCAGAGCAAAGGGATCGAGGCAGCTCAGAAGGACACCTTGTGGTGGGACCCTCCATCACCCGCACGGCCCCCGGAGCAGTGTTGGGGCGATAGGGCTAGAGTCCCCTCCCTCTGGGACCTGTCTTCCCGGCCAACTTCTCTTTCACTCACTCCTGTGGACCTGGCCAGATCCAAGCCCTTTCTGGTTTCCTCTTCGTAAACAGGCTGCTTTCCTCCCTGGTACCACTTCCTCCGCCCCCAAGGCCATCCTCAGCGCTGGCGTCTCCCTCCCATCTAACAGGTGCCCTACTGAAATGCAGGCCTCTTGGGGGCAGACGCTGGTTTTGTTTAGAGTCAGGGTCTTATGTAGTTTGGACCCTCCAGCCTTTTCTCCTGAGTCCTGACATTACAGGCTTAGGTCTATATCAACTCAGGGTCTCATGTGTATCAGTTGAGGACTATACCAACTAAGCCATATCCCTAGGCCTCTTCTTTAACTGACTGACACACAAGCTGTGCACATTAGAGAATACAATCGGATAAGCTTTGACAATAAGGCATACCCACAAAACCATTGGCATAAAATAAAAAGTAAATATAAGCATCACTCCTCAAATTTTCTCATCTGTACCTCTCTGTGGTCCTCCTTCCTTCCTGTCATGCTCCCAACTTCTGTCTGTTTTCCAGATAGTTTGCATTTTCTAGTTTTATATAAATGGGATCAATTGGGATGTTTTTCTCCTTTTTCTTTTTGTTCTAGCTTCCTTCACTGAGACATTGAATTTTATCATGTGTGTTTGTGTGCGTGTCTATGTGTATCGAGTATGTGTGATATATGTGTATGAGTATGTGTGTGTATATATTGAATTGTGTATGTATGTGTTCAGTGCGTATACATGTGTGTATGTATGTGTATATATTGAGTGTGTGTATAATATGTGTTGAGTGTGTATATATGTGTGAGTGTGTATGTATGTGTATATATGAGTATATATATGTGTGTATATGTGAATGTGTGTATGTACATGAGTATGTGTATGTGTATATATGTGTGTATTGTGTGCATATAAGTGAGTGTGTGGTATGTGTGTGTATATGCATGTCTATGTATATATGTGAATGTGTATTTATGAGTGTGTATATGTGTGTATGAGTGTGTGTGTGTGTGTGTGTGTGGTGTGTGTATACCAGAAGTCGATGTCAGTTGTCTTCAATTATTCCCCACCTCACTTTTTGGACAGGACCTCTCCCTGAACCTGGACTTTATCAATTTGGTCAGGCATCCCCAAGGATTCTCCTCTCTGGGCCTCCTACTATTGGGATTACATGTGTACCCGCTTTTTACACGGGTGCTGGGAATCTGAGCTCAGGTCTTCAGATTTGCATTGCGTGTTCTTCACCAACCTAGCCACCTCCCGGGATTTTGTTTCTGCAGTGGAACTCCAGCTTTCAGGGTCTCAGTAAAAGTGGGTGACTAATTAAAGTTGAACAGGACCAGATAGATCCTACCTACATTCATGCCCCAAAGCTAAAAGGGCTTCTGAAATAAACAGGGTCTGGGAGGAGAGAAGGGGTACAGTGCATGCTTAGCTAAAACTTGCAAGTCATGTTGCCCAACGCTGAGGGGTTATGGCATTTCAGGGGAGGCAGGGGGATGTCACTCATGTGGCCTCAACTCTCGGAGACTTTGGACCCCAACTGGTAGGCCATATGTTTTGGCACCCAGCTTATTTGTATAGGGAAATGGAGGTCTGAAAGCTGTCAGTTTGTTTACTGATGTTCCTGAAAGACAAGAGGGGAGACTGGAGGCTCCCCTTACACGTCATCTCCGGTTCTCCTTTCCTCAGATCTTGGGGAGCCTCTGCCAACCTCCACTCCACCCCCACCTGCCCCCAGGCAGAGGAATCTATGCCCCCCATGCCCCACGGTCACTGATTCATTCTTCCTTCCCCAGGAGCTCTGCAGCCCGCCCCTTTCCGCCCCTTCCCCTGCTCCACTGCAGCACAATGGTTTGGCAGCGCTCAGATTCCATGACACGCCGCCTCCCAGTGCTCTCAAACACAGGCTCACAACACTTTCACACAGTCCGGACACTCGGAACCCCCCCCCCCGCCGTTCACAGCCAGCCTGGCTCCCAGACCCAGAAGGCTTATTTGCAAACTGGAACCAGACCCCTGGGAGGGAGACCTTGAAGCTGCAGCGTTGGGAGGGGGTGGAGCTGGAGAGGGTGTCATTCATGTTTGCTGGTAAGAGAGGTTTCTCCCTAGCATCTGGCCCTAGGCCAGACAGCAAGTGGTCCCCAGCTTGGGCAGGAGAGGGCGGGGTAGCAGGCCCAGGGTTCCATCCACCCTGGGAGCGATGACCTTCCTCTCTTTCCAACCCCTTAGGAGGCCGGGCAGGGGAGAGGGTGGTGGAGCTCAGTTCAACCCAGGCTTCTTCCCCCCCTCCCCAACATCCCACCAAGACTCTGCCTATCTGGGGATAACTCCCAGGGGTGGGAGGAGCTAGCCAGCCAGCCTGTGACCCCCACCCCTCTCCTAGAATAGAGGGGAGGAGACAGGCCTGGCCAAGGGAGGGGCTGAGACAGCTGGTGTCCCCTCCAGCCCCTCCCTCAGCTATTGGCTCTAAGAGAAGGAATAGCAACTGGAGAACAGCTGCGGGACAGGGCTGCCTCATAGGCCTCTTTGTTTGGAGGGGCGAGAGGGTGGCGGGGGTTGTGCCCCATGCTGGGGGTAAAAAGGGCAAGCAGCCCTTCACCACGCCGAGCCAGGCTTAGAACCCTTCTTCCAGGTGAACTTCCCTGTCAGCAACCTTTCCAGTGCCCGACTTTCCTTCTAGTAAGAAGTAGGGAATCTCTGAGAACCCCACCCTCAGGTGCCCAGATGTTCATTCAGTCCTGGGACAGGACCCCTTCCCACTTCTAGACAGGATGGGGAGCCAGAGTAAGCAGGATGACCCCCTTTGCGGCACCCCCTTCCATCGCCCCGGGATCGCTGGCTGGCGTCCGTGCCCCTTCGCCCCAGCCCAGCCCAGCCGCTGAATTGCTGACGGCTAATCTCATCGGCACAGGGTGAGCCACTTGGCCCAAACAGGGCACAATTCCCCTTCCTCTCAGCGGGAACCCGGGAGCTTCTCTCCCGCCCCCAAACCAACGCTGGTTTCTTCCCCCCTCTACTCTGGGTTGGCCCCTCCGCAGCAGAGCCAAGCGGGCTGGAGCCAGGCACCGCCATGGGGGGAGGGGAGAGGTGCGTAGGGGAAGGATGAGGCCTGGAGAGGGGCCCACCGCCCCCGCAGCCAGCAGGGAAGGCAGGCTGAGCCATTTCCTATAATGTCTTACAGAGGCTGCAGGCTTTTCCCTGGAGACCCCACCTGGGGCAGTCAGTGCTGCCTCTCATGTCCCCCCTTGAAGGGAGGTGCGGGGCGAGCCCCCGCCTCCACACCCATCCGACACTCTCCTGATTCCTAGCTCCACCACACACACCAGGGCCCCCTCCCCCACCCCTTGTCCTCGGGCTTGTCCTTCTGGAAAGCTCAGAGACATCTGCTGTGTCACGGAGACAGGGCTATTTCCAGGCCCGAGCAGGAGGGTGGGGTGTGTGTTGGGGGGGGGTAGTCCTGGGGCTAGAAGAGGTAAGGCCCCGGGGAAAAGCCTGGGCAGGGCAAAGGGCCCCTGACTGATCTCAGCTGCTAATTCAGGAGGCCTGGAGGCTGCCCTAAGGGAGACGAGTGAGTGGACAGACATCTAGTTTAGTAGTGAAGTCTCTGGGGACATCCTTTCGCGGTGGACAACACCTGGCACCATGTACGGTCCCCTTCTAGGGCCTCGGGTGCATCCTCCCAGGGGGTCTAATATTCCAGTAGGGCTCTAAGAGTTCCCCTAGGGTGCAAACTGGAAACGTTAGTCACAGCGGGGCAGGGCTGCAAGGTGGGGACGGTCTCTTGCCACCCAAAGCCCACCCTGGGCTTCTGGACTCCCAGGACTAGCGTGTCTCCCCACCCCCACGCAGAACTGACACACCTTCCAAATCTGGTTACACTCAGTGACTTCCTCTCCCGCGTTCCCCTCCCTCCAGGGCAACTTGACCCTTAGCTGCAGCCAATCCCAGGCCAGGGGGTGGGTTGGAACAGATCACGGACAGTCAGGAGTCCCCCTCCCAGGCGGCTGAAGCGACCAGGACAATCAGGAGTTAAAACTCCAGGCCGGTCGCTCATGCCTTTTTAGGTTTCTGAGGCTGGGCTCTGTTCGCCCCAGGCCGGCCTGATCCCAGATGGGGAGCACATGCCTGCAAACGGCCGGAGCTCCAGGCCACTAGCTTCCCCGGCTGGCCTCGGGGCCCTGAGCACCGGCGGTGGCTGGGACCTGTCTTCTGTTTGCTTTTGCCCAGCGGCGAAGGGGATGGGAAGCCATTTGCTTTCATGGGGGTGGCGGGAGACGCCCCCGGGAATTAACAATGGGCACCAGCCCTGTCCTCACAAGCACGCGCGAGGGCTGCCCGATGGAATGAGAAGGGGACCCTGAGCAGGTTGGTAGGAGTGCGCTTAGGGCGGCTGACGCTGAGAGGTTCGGAAAACTTGGGAAGGGCTGGACCTCCCAGGGGTGCCCGCTGTCCCAAGAGGGGTGTCGCGGCTGCAGCCTGTGCTGGTGAGGGGGAAACCAGGCCGGGGTCCCCTGGTGCCAGGGCGAGCGCGCTCTCTCGGCCGGCTCTCGGTACCCGCACCTGTGGACCCTGTCCCAACCCCCCACTGGGACCGAGCCCTGTCGCCAGCACTGACCGATGGACACGAGCTTGATGTGTTCGCGCTCCAGGAACTCCAGGGCCACAGACACGTTCTCCAGCTTCATCTGGCGGAAGTTGGGGCGCGGGTGGAACTTGCGGTACATGCGCTTCTGGCTGAGCACTTCGAGCAGCGCGATGAGGCGCAGCCCGTCGCTGAGGTCGCGCTGCAGGTCGGTCAGGCGCTTGCCCACACACTTCAGGTGCTCGTTGCACCATCGCGTGAAGGTGTTCTGCTGGATCTTCTTCCACGGCGCGTCCTCCGCTAGGTCCTTCTCGGTGGACGGCATCTCGTCCGCCTCGTCGGCCAGGCCGAGGCCGGAGGCGTCCGAGTAGCTGCCGTTGTTCATCATGCTGGCTGGCGCGGCGGGGGGCCGGGGGCGTGCGGCCTGGGGTCGGGCTGCGGGTGCTGGCGGGCGGGCGGGACACCGCGCTCTCGGTTAACTTCTCCCTGGCTGGCGGGGCTCGCGGGCCTCCTGGGCTGAGCGGCTGCGCTGTCCGGCTGGGGCTCTCTCTCTCGCTCCCGGGGCGGAGCAGTGCTCGGGAAGTGCGGGCCGGGCCCGGGCAGGGGGTTTAAGAAGCCCCCGGGCTGCCGACCCCCCCGCCGCGCTCGCGGCCCCGGGGTCCACGTCAGAGCGCCGGCCTCCCAGGAATGCCGCCCGGCCCGCGGGTGGGGGCCGCGCCGAGCCCCACGGCCCCGCCTCCGCCCGCCCCTCCTCCACGCAGCCCGCGGGAGCGGGATGGGGTGCGGGCGCTTGCCCCGCGCTGGTGCGCGCGCGCCCTAGCCCCCAGATCTAGTTCCAGTCATTCAGGGGTGGAGTGCACTCCTATCACACCCAGGCGGGATTAAAGGAATGAAGGGGGAAACTGAGGCAGTGGTTAGCGCTAAACACACTGATCTGGTGTTGACAGAACTTTCTGGAGTTGGTGACAAGGCTGTTGACACAACCTAGGAGCCCTGGCTTCTAGCCTGGTGTATTGTCCACCTGTGAACTCAGAAAGGAAGTGAGAGAGAGAGAGAGAGAGAGAGAGAGAGAGAGAGAGAGAGAGAGAGAGAGAGAGAGAGAGAGAGAGCAACCCCAGAGGAAGCAGGGACACTGACCAGGACAACTTGGGGCGGGGGAAGACCGGTTCAAGAGGCTCCCCTTGTTTTGCCACGTTACAAGCAGAAAACCCTTATTTGGAACACACACCCAGGGCCACAGGAGAAAGACCAAGGCTCCTGACCCTGACTCAGGGTCCCTGTCAGTAACCCATTTAGACTTAGTGGCTCAACCAAGCTGAGCTCAGAAAAGGGTACCCAGTAGTCACTTTGTGTGTCATCCCCCAGCCTGACTCAGCCTGATGAGGGGAGGGGAACACCCCCCCCGTAGTAAGTTCCAGGGAGCCCCCTGGGCAATATGCCCATAAGGGCCACAGGGCAGATCCTCCCAGGGAAAGCAGGAGTGTGCCAAACAGCGGGAAGAGCCCTGGCAGAGGAGTCGAGGGAATGTGACTGGGGCAAGTGGGCATGAAGTGAGGCAGGCTGGGAGCCTAGGCAGGAGTAGGCTGAGCATAAGCCCAGTACGGCAGGAGGCCTGGGGGGAGCTGACAGCAGAGAAACCGAGGTGATCACAGCAGCCTGTCACAGACAAGGGAAAGAGCTACAAAAATGCATCTGTGCCTTAAGGAGAGGTCAGGTGTGCTGGCACTTGCCAGAGTGTTTGTTCTCTGCTTTCCCGTCCTTCAAAACCAAGTAGGTTCAGGGTTGGAGGAAGACAGTCCTTAACTCAAGCCATGTGAGAGCTGAGGCTTGGGATGGTTATCTGACCCCATAGGTAAATCATTATTCCTCTGCTCCCAGTCATGGTATAAAGGGAGGGGATGGTGAACATCTTTGGGGGCTCTTTTCCCAAGGGCAGAGTGGAAGCAATGCCCATTATGGGTTTAAAAAGGAGCTTAGGGGCTTTGAGGGAGGCGGTGCCTGTGATGACATTTCATCAGTCACTTCTTTTCCTTCTCACCTAATGACAGGGCCCGGTCCTCAGGCAGGGAGTGGGGGAGGGGGGGAGAAGTGCATGGCTGGTGTGGCAGGGGGTGCCTCTGGGGCCCTGAGAATGACAGGAGAGGTATAAATAGCTTGGGCCCTGCAGCTCATGTTCTGT
Source organism: Mesocricetus auratus (assembly GCF_017639785.1). NCBI lineage: Eukaryota > Metazoa > Chordata > Mammalia > Rodentia > Cricetidae > Mesocricetus > Mesocricetus auratus. The sequence continues at coordinate 12,116,790 of NW_024429200.1, forward strand.
TGGCTGCCTGTGACGAGGTGCTCAGGAATTCCACTCTCCTGTTGGCAACCCCCCTCCTTGTCTCCCGAACTGTCATTCTCCCCAAGCCACCTCCATCACACGGCCAAAACCCCAGCAGGCACCAGCACTGTCTACTTGAGGCACTGAGCTCGCCTGTGGAGGGATGCCTAGCTCTGGACACATAGCTGGGTCTCACACTTCCACATAGCTGGGCCTCACAAGGGAGACTGTGTGTGTGTGTGTGTGGGGGGGTGGGTGTAGAGGCAGACTTCTAACAGCCAAACCCCGAGGGTCCAGGAGCACTAGGCTCCACGGTGTTGTCTTTGTTGAAGAAACAAAAATATAGGTCTGAAAGAGAATAGATTACTCTGGGAGTTACTGGAGAGGGAGGAAGGAGGTGGGCAGAGTACCTGGAGCTGACCCTTACGGTCGGTCCCTCATGGCTCCCAGTCTCATGCGTGTGTGGATGGTATGGGGGTCCCTAGCCAGGCCAGGGACTGTTCAGAGGGAAGCTAGCAAGGGGAGATTCGTGTGCAGGCCCCACATAGGAGGGAGGGAGTGCTGGGTTAACAGAGCCAGGCACGGAGCATCAATGGATTCCCATCACCCTCCTCCCAGAAACCTGAGCCTGTTGCTCTCCAGGATAAATCGGGGCCTGACTCAGGCCCCGGCAGGCAGCCTGTCACAGTCAGCCTACCTAGGAGCAGGCTGGTGACTCAGCCCTCAATATAGCCCATGAGCCCAGGCCCAGCCTCAGCCGTGCAGGCAGAACAGACCGTGCGCAATGCTGTCCTGGGGCCTGCCAAGGGGCCCCCACCCTGAGAAGAGCTAGCATGTTCTTCCCTTGCTCCCAGGCAGAGGTCCCAGGAGGGGCTTTACAGGTGGTTTCATCAGCTGAGTGGGGTTGAGAAGTGTTGGCTGGGGCCACAGGCTGTTTATAGCCCCCTGACTATCTGGTGACCTATCTCAGAGACCCAGTTGCCTGGCTCATCACCTGGGGCTGCCTCTCCCATCAAGGGACACTGCTTATCAGTACCAACAATGGTCATTTTTAACTTGGTTTGAAGTCACCGGAGTGAGTCCAATGTGCCAGGTTTGAAAGTTTTTGAGTTTTGCAACCAGAGGCATTCCCATGGTCACCTGTGACAATGCTAGGCCCCTGGAGTGGAGACCCTGACAGTCAGTGACACTGTGGCCTGGCCTGGATGTCAGGCAGGGTGGCAGAGGGGAGAAATACAGAGCCGAATCCCAGTCTCTCCACTTGTAGCTGTGCAGGTTACAGAACTTTAGTGGGTTACATAACTCTTTAAAGCCTCTTTTTCCTCATCTGTAAAATGGAGTTAGCAGTATCCTCAAAGAATGTGTAAAGACAAGAAGCAAAACAAACTAAAATAACATGGATGGTTACTAGCATGGTACCTGGCATTCGTTAGGTGACTGAAAGACCTCATCTGCTGTTTCTAAGACATTCAACCCTAACCCTTCCGCACAGCTGAGTGTCCACAATCCAGATCTCCATGTGGCTCCCCTCAACTTTCCCCTCCATCCCAATACTTAACCTGCCAGAACCAGCTGTGCTCTTTGGAGATACCTACTGTGTCCCCACAAGCAGCTGTCCTTGGCAGGAGCTGCAGGTGTCACTCTGCACTGCCTGCAGGCAGTGGGCAGAAAACAGTAGCTAGGGTTCTTCATTCTAACTGTACTAGATTGTGGTGCCTACCTGCCTGTGATTTTGAAAACACGCTTTCTCAGCTTCTCTGTGTCTTTTTAAGCTAAGTCAGGTGAATGTTTCACGTTTAACAAAAAGAGACCTGTTTCATGTGCTCTGGGAACACAGGGGCAATAATCCCTGAAGGCATCAAGTCCAGGTGAAGAGAGGGAAGGGTGTGTGTGTGTGTGTGTGTGTGTGTGTGTGTGTGTGTGTGTGTGTGTGTGTTACGTGCCTGTGAAAGCCAGAAGAGGGAGTTGGGTCCCCTGGAGTTGAGTTACAGGAGTTGTAGGTTGCCTAGTGTCGGTGCTGGGAACTGAACCCTGGTCCTCTGAAACAGGAAAGCACTCTTCACTGCTGAGCCATCTCTCCATCCCTAGGGCAATGTTCTGCAATGGGGAGAGGGCCAGGTATCCTCAAGGGAACAATTGTTGTTTGTGAGGAAAGGCAGGCCATATTCTGTCATTATCTAGACTTCTGGTCCAGGTCTCTTGGCTGCATGGACTGCCTACCAGAACCTTCTAATTCCAAATGATATTGGTGGTCCTCCATGTCATCTGGGCTGGGACCTACTGTCACTGACATGAGGCACTCATGGAATAGAGCCAAGCTGCATAAAAGACTCTCAAAGGAGCCGGGCGGTGGTGGCGCACGTCTTTAATCCCAGCACTTGGGAGGCAGAGGCAGGCGGATCGCTGTGAGTTCGAGGCTGGGCTGGACTGAAAGCCTCCAAAACAATACAGAGAAACCCTGTCTCGAAAAAACCAAAGGAAAAAAAAAAGACTCTCAAAGGAGTGCAGCTTCCAAGAAGACTCAGACAAACTGAACTACAAAGATTTTGAGACCAGTCAAGCTTCCTCGAAGAGGCTTAGACCGGCTGAGGTGCCTGGAAAGGACACTCTCCAACCTGTGGAGCTGCCTGCAGGCTGTGCAGTGTGCTCCAGACTCCCAGCGTTGTGAACTGCCACCGTGCTTGTGTGGGCTTTGGTGACACAGCTGTCTTTGAGTAATTTCTGCTCCTGTAAGTAACCCCAATTAAACTCATTGGTTCACCAAATTTGATTTCAGTGATATCTGTATTTTGGTCTGTCATGGGTTCCCTAACTACTGTGAATAGATGTGTGTTTCGACTCCCCAGGAAAAGTTTGTCACACAACAGAGGCAGAAAGTGGGGTTTCAAGGTCATAAAATCATTCTGTTCACTAGTTGGGGGTCTTTCATGTGGAACAATACTCTTGAGGATAACCAATCATAAAGGAAGGGCTTCACAGGAGTGAAATAGAAGCTCGCACACATTGTTCCAGTCATGCTGCTACCTCCTTTAAGTTATTCTCAGTCCTGTCCAGCATTAAGCTCCAGGAGGCTGAACTTGAAGTATAACATCGCCTTGGCACATCTACTCTCTGGTTCACGATAGCTTCAGCCAATGAAATGCCACTGGGATACAGGCTGATGGGAGGAAAGGGTACTAAATTTCTCCCATCCTCATAGACCTGGTACAGCATTCCTGTCAGGGTTCCAGCTTCAAAAAAGTATTATTTGTGTGTCAGGTGAGTGAGTGAAGGCATGCACACACCATGGTGCACATTTGGAGGTCAGAGGACAACTTCCAAGAATCGGTTTTCATTCCACTATGGGTTCAGGGAATTGACCTTAGGTCATCAGGCTTGCTCAGTATCCTAGTTAGCTTCAGCCGTCAACTTGACAATAGCCTGAAGTAACCTGAGGGAATCTCAACTGAGGGAGGATTGCTAGGATCAGGATGGCCATGTTTGTGAGGGATTGTCTTGACGGATGATTGATATGAGAATACCCAGCCCACTTTGGGTGTCACAATGCCTGGGCAGTTGGGCCGGGCTTCATAAGCTAGCAGAGTGGACCAGGGAGCAAGCCAGCAAACAGCTTTCTTTTGGGTTCAATAATGGGTTGAGACCTGGATTGTAAATTCCTTCTTCCTCCCCCAGTCTAGGGTGGTAACCATGTTTTGTTCTTGTTAAGACTGAATACTTGAGAATTTCTCCTTGGTTCTCCCGTCTTCCACACCTAGTTTCTTCATGAAATTCTCTTCAGTCCAAGCATCCAATGTCTTGTTTGCTGCCAGGCTCTGACTAATTAAAACGTCTCCAAAATGGAGTCCCTTGAGTTGGAAGGCTGAGCCACAAAGGTTCCCATGAAGATCTGCTTAGGGCACAGAAACCAAATATCTTTGCTTGTCCACTTGGCCCTGCCTTAGACACAAGGTACCTACCCAGTTCACTCCACTCCTAGTGTTCTTAAGAGTCCCATGAGAAGGGTTAAACAGGTACAGCTTAATCTCTCTGTGATTCAGCTGGCAGCAGAGGGAGCAAACCTCCATTCTGAAAAATCCTATTTAAAAGGCAGACTCTTAAGTGGGATGCTTGGTTGAAGGGTAATTGCTCTGTTCAGTGTCATATGAAACATTTAATGAAGAAAAAGCCACACAATGTCTCGTGTAATTAGGTTGACATTTAATTACAAGGAACCCAGGTTCTTACATAGGCAGGAAGGAGGTTGGGAGCCAGCAACTCCCATCAGCCTTTGCAGTCTGAGTGGCTGAGGCAGAGAGGATGGGATACATGGGTGTGGTGGGGACTCTGGCACAGTGTGTTCTGCCCAAAGGTGAGAATGGTAGCCTCTGGGGATCTGCCTTCTGGGTTAGCCCAAGTCTGCTGTCACTCCATGTAGCAGTATTCTGTATCTTGCGGTCGCATGTTGGGTAGCACATACAGAGCCACTGCTGCTATAGCCAAGAATACCATAGGCTTCCACATCCCAAACATGTTCTGTGGGGATCAAGGGAAAACAGTGAGTTGCCAGGCTTCTGAACCCTTCCTCAAGCCAGAAATCACCTGCCTGTTAGAGGGCATGGCTCAGGAACATTATGGCTTAGCCTCTCATCTCCTGGGTAATCATGGAGACTGTGGTCTTTTCATTCTGGCACCACCAGGTTTGTGGCAGGACACTGTATGCAACACTTAGGTTATTCTGTGCTTGATTTGTTCTGTGGGATGAGAATACTGGTTCCTAATGTGCAAGCAAGAGTCCAGAGACTCTCGTGTGTGTGTGTGTGTGTGTGTGTGTGTGTGTGTGTGTGTGTCGCGCGCGTGCGTGTGCGCGTGCATACACATAAGACAGTGTTAGAAGAAGTGGGGTGATCTGGGCCTTTGGGGAAGGCAGGCACATCTCATGAGCTTTATGTAGAAGTGAGATCTGAGTTAAGAGGAAGAGGGGCGGGGGAATGAAAGGACGTGACCAGAAGTGACAAAAATGCACTGTAGAATGAAGTAAGTAGGGGTTCGTTGCTAGCCAGAGATTTTGTTATTTCTAGGAAACTCAGGGAACCTGTTGCTGGTTGTGGGAAGCAAGTATCAAGAGCCAATAAATACATTCTTCACCCCAGCTCTTCACATTCAGTCACTAGATCACGGATTGACCCAGTACCATGCACTTAAGAGTCTGCTAGGGCTTTTCAACAGTCTGACTGCTAGTAAACCATGATACTTCATGGGCAGCAAATGAAACCATAAGAACATTCAGGAAACATGAATTCTCTTGGACATGAAAATAAGAAAAACAGTTCTATCTTTACCATTCTTTTTACTGTATTTCTCAAAGGACAGAATTTCGATTTCGAATCATAAATTATGGCATAAGGGAAAAGAAAGATGGCTTGAAGAAAAAAATGGAGTAGAGCCCATTAAAGCTAACAACATATTTGCTTGGAGGATAACTGATCTGAAAGAAAAAGAGCAAAGATAATCTCCCAAATTTGTAGGAATAGAGACTAAGAACAGACTATGTAAAATGCACAGAATAATCCACAATAAAAACCTGGAGCAGAACCAGGAGGATATATGAATGCTGTTGCCTGATCTACATGTCAGGCCCTCTCAGGACAAATGGACAATCTAGAAAACATGTCTGCTCCAGCTGTGGTAGCACACACAATTCCAGTGCTTGGTTACCCAGCCAGTTACATGAGGTCCTGCCCCAGACTCCAGAACAACCTCCAGGTGCCCCGCTCCCTCATGAGGAGCTAGTGACAGTTGGTGGATGTGGGAGAGGGACAGCCATTTTTTTATTGGAGATGCAGTCACTGTTAAGGGCTCTGGTGGGTAGCTCAATATCCATGTGCACACAGACAACACTGGGTTGAGTCATTTGAGGGTCCCAAAGAGCTTCAGACACCTTCTAGAACTCACAGGCTTCTGGGTGCATCACCAAACTGACAGATTAAGGAAATCATACTTGGACTTCAGCAGGGTGTCTGACAAGATTCCCTTGAAGTCCTTGCAGGCCACAGGCAGATAGATTAGTAGGCTAGCAGCACAGTCTGTTGTGTGGTCATTTCTTAAGTGGCCATCTTGAGGACTAAAGAGACCTTGGCAAGACAAGCCCTTAGAGGCTGGGTCTTTCCATGCAATCCGGCTGAACACAAAGGCAGTGAGTACCCTTGTCACCCCTGAGGATGCTGAAGAAGCTAGCAGGTAAGAAGACTATTGTGAAAACACAGGGTCGAGATAAACACACAAACAAGACCCCACAAAAATTCCCAGGTTACAGCAGTGAACTGTACTTAGGAGAGAAGAATGGGAAGTTTGGCCTTTGTACTCCAATCAAGTGTTAATACAGAATAGGGAGAGGATATTTAGTGTGCGTAGTATACAAAAGAGTGTTACAAACAAGACGTGGATAACTTAATACTAGCTATCAGGGGAGTTACTGGGTGAAGGCTGTATGAGCAGAACAGGGTAACTATGCCCTGTGGTGCCGGGGCCTCACTGAGAGGTGCCCCGAATAAAGAAGGGCTGGGCGGAGCTCAGTTGGCAGAATGCGTGCCTAGCATGCCTGAAGCCCTGGACTTGATCCCCAGCAACCCCAAACTCAGTGTGGTGGCACACAGATATAATTCCAGGAATCCAGGGGTGGCAGCAGGAGGACCATGAGTTTAAGGTCATCCTCCCCCACATATAATTTGAGGCCAGTATGGGCTACAAGAGACCCTGTTAAAAAAATCACAAAGAAAAATTGGGGGGGGGCGGTAAGGAAGAGCACAGTGAGAGAGCTAAGACACAGAGAAAGGATTTGGTTTGGTTTTTTCCTGAGACAGGGTCCTTACTGTGTAGCCCAGGCTGGTCTCAAAGTGTCGTCTTGCTGCTTCTCTGACTGAAGTGATAGGATTACAGGTATACATCCTCACACCCTGGCAAGAGTCTAACTTTAAAACTGTGAATATCGATCCCCTGTAATCACACCCACAGCACCTGGCTGTAGTCACCTGTCTGTATTTTAGTTTTCATGCATAAAATGAGACAGGAAGGGCTTCCTTGGAGGATTGCTGTAGGAATTAAATTCATACACACACCGTGACCAGAGTAGTGCCAGGCACACAGCACACGCTATTTAAATGCATGCCCTTTTTGTTACTCACACAATTTTAAAAATTAAATTTCATCTATTCTTGTAATTTTAAAAATGGCTGCTACATTAAATTGGGGGTTTTGCATGTGGAGGTCAGAGGACAACTTGTAGGAATAGGTTCTCTGCCTCTACCACGTGAGTCCCACGGAAGAAACTCAGGCAAGCGCTCTTGCCCCGAGCCATCTTTCTGGCAGGCTCTAAGGTGCTCTACACATGTTAATTTCTCCGATCCTCACAGGCACTATGAGAAAGGCAGGGCGGAATCATCCTTCATTTCCCTTTGAAGAAATGGAAGTCTAAATCGTGTAATCTGTTCCCTGTGGACAATGCTAACAGGAGATAGGCTCAGTCAAGCTCTTATCACTTGTCACTGCCTTCTACACTGCAGTGTCTCAAGACCTGGGCAGAAGCTGCACACTAGGGACTTGGCCAGAGCTCAGGGCACAAAAGTCTCCCAAGAGAAGCCTTAACCCTGCGCTCTGATGGGGCTGGTGGGGCCTGGCAAAAGGCTGTGGCCAAATCCCTTGTTTCTCACTCCACAGGGACTCCAGAGACTTCTGGGAGTATGCAGGGAGGAAGGGGTGTAAGGAGAGCTCCCTGTCATGAAAGGAGCTAAAGACTGTCCTGGGAAGTAACTGAAAGGCCTAAGAGGAAGCCTGAGGGGGGTGCAGGGTAGGGATGGGGGGAGACAGTGAGAAGATTAAGGAGAGGAGAGGAAGCTGGGAGGGGAGGCAAGCTGGCTCAGCAGGTAAGGTCCCTTGTTGCTAAACTGATGACCTGAGTTCCATCACTGGGACAGACAGGGTAGAAGGAGAAAAACAGACTCCTGAGAGTTGTCCTCTGACCTCCAAAACACCAGCTCACCATATATATATATATATATATATACACACACATATATATATATATATATATATATATATATATATATATATATATGAGAAATGGTGAGGGTGTCTGTCACCAACAAAAGCTGTCACTGAGGAACTTTGTATTAAGTCAACTGTACTTTATTTAAAGAGGCAGGAGAAGAGGAGAGAGAGAGAAGTGGCAGAGTCCTAAGAGGAAGTCAAACAGAACTTACAGGTTCCAGAAGGCAGGTGGAACCACAGGTTCCTACCTCAGACCATCAAACAATCTTCATCCTAAACTGGCAATTCTGTCAACAGACCAGATTACATGAGCCAGGCCAATGGAGGGGTACCCAGAACACGTCAGCTTTGATTTCCTGAAAACATTTAATCTCTAATCATCAGGAGCTTTTCACCAACATCACATCCTCTCCAGAAGAGGAGCCAAGTGTAATGGAATCTGGTCCCCCAAAGGAATGAACCCAAGCATACATAATTTCCTGGGGCTTCGTTGTCATTTTTCTGGTAACCAGGAACATCAGAGCAGGAATATGTAATTCAGCAGGCATTCAGTTCTACTTCCATCAAGGTGGAAGGACCAATTGAGGGTGCCCTCATCCAAATGTTCCTGAGAGGGCCAGAAGGATCACAGCTCTTTGGACCTCCTCTCTCACCCTTAAGCACAGGGAGTAATTTCTTCTGGGTTGAAACAATGGCATAAGCTTGGCTCTGGGGTTTAAACAAAGACAAAGCTCAGGCCTGCCTTGCAGGCAAACATCAGCTCATCAGAAGTAGCTTGGCATCTTTGTCAGTAGCAACAGATGTGCCAAGGAAAGAAATTCAAACTGTGCCTCTGGTAAGCATTCCAGCTACCTGTGCATTATGAATATCATGACATGCTCAAGAAGGCTTGCAGGCTTTGCAGCAAAGTAAGAAAAGCCAGGGCTAAAACTCAGCATCACCTATTGTATAATGGGAGGAGTAAGCAGCTGAGGGGGGAGAGAGGAAGCTATACCAGTACCTGGGTTAGGACGATGTCTCAGCCCACCAGCACCAGAGCAGAGCTGATATGACCACCAGGCCTACAAGAGGCAAGGAGAATATGGGGGGATCAGGGGCAGGGGATGGCTGCAACATGTCAAATGAGAAGCACAGGAGAGACCAGGAGACGCGTGGTTGTATGAAAAGACACAAACACACAGATCCAACAGATAATGAAGATGAGAGAACAAAGGGAAAAGAGAAAAGAATCAAAGGTTAAAAACCACATAAGCTGGAGCAACAGCATTTCTTCTCTGCTCCCAGAGCTTTAGGAAGAGCAGAGGAGTTCCTCATACTGGCAGCCTGCAACAATTGCAAAACTGAGTTAAGCAGCAGATAGGTCCAAATTGGGTCCCTGGACCAGTTTTCTCTCTAGTCATGTGCAGCTCCTATCTTGTCAAGGGAAGTTACCTGCTCCTAGATCTTTCTTGAGTCAGATACCCTGGGAAAGTGAAGCTTCAGAGACGACAGAAATTGGGTAGCTACTTTTCCTGGATCCCTCCAGAAAGAGTCCATCTTCAGCCAAGCTGGCTACCTACCAGCTTTATCAGTTTTAGTGGTATGCAGAGTTCTGGTTCCTAGGATCCCCTAGGAATCTAATGCTTTGTGAGACAAAATGTAATACATCTGCCTAACAATGGAAGAGGTTAGTTCTTTGGCTGCAACAATTTACAAAGAGAAACTGAATTTGTATGCAATAACATGGATGCCAGTTGAACTGTCTGCAAAAGATTCAGGACCCACTAGGCAAAAGGGCATACACATGTGTAGACATCAACAATGTATTTGACTTTGAAGTACAAAAGTTAAGCTTAGAGTTTGAGGCCAGGCTGGACCGACAGCCTCCAAAACAATACAGAGAAACCCTGTTTCATAAAACCAAAAAAAAAAAAAAAAAAAAAAAGTCAAGCTTAGACTTAGAAAAGTGGTCCCTGAGGTCAAGAAGTCTATGAGCTCTGAACCAGCCTGTGGTAGACTACGTTAAGTTCAAAAGAAATATTGGCCTGGGAAAGGGCTACAGTCACTCCCATTTACATCCTAAGTAACAAGTCTTTCCCCTCATGGTTAACAGGGAACTGCACACGGATCATGAACCAGTAATGCAGACTGGAGTGCTAGGAAACCCCAGGTATCTATAAAGCGAGTGGGATGGCCCATCACAAGAGATAGTTCTCTGCACGGTGAACTAGGGACTTAGCTAACTAGCCTCAAAGGAATTCAGCTGACACATACCAATGGAAAGGTATCAGTTGTTAAAAGATGAAAATACTTCTGCAAGCAGCTAACTTACCTGCCATCTGCATATACCCCAAGATCCCTCCCTCCCAATCTCTCAAAGGTCCAGGAACTAAAGGGTTAGAGCAGTGACCGGTGGTAGACTGGCCAGTGTCCCTGCTGCCCACACTGAAACTTTGAGCATCACCAGGTTCACTGTTCATTCCCAAGGCCCAACTCTCATATCCTATAATATGCAAAACCTCATGGGTGACACAAGCCTACAAGCCACAGCACTAACACAGGTCAACTCTCACAGGGTGTCATGGGAAAACAGGATCAAGTGACTTGTCGAGGCTAGCAGAAATGAAGAAAGGCTTAACACTGTCGAGGCCAGGGAGAAGGACAAGAGACACTGTTGCTATCGGGAGGTCCTGAGCACTACGTGAGTCAAAGCACACATGACCTCCACCTTGGTTCAGAGAAAAGGCATTCATGGTGCAATGGCTCCACAGCAAATTAGCCTGGGCCTGCCATTTTCCTCAGAAAGACGGCCTTCACCAACCCTTCCCCATCCCCATGTCCAGACATACTCACTGGCCTCTCCTCTTGTAGAGAGAAAACTAGGGCACCTGCACCCTAGGCTCATTCCCACTCCGCCCACCTTGCTGCCGTTACCTTTCTGCTCTCTGAAAGCGTAAGAGGGTTGCCCTCCTCAGCAGCCTCAGAAGACTCCTCCTCCTCCTCCTCACTGTCGTCCTTATTCTCCCCTGCTCTGTATTCCTCGTAGTCTCCATCCTCACGTGCTGCAGGCTCAGGCTCTTCCCTAGGGTCTGCGGGCTCGGTAGCTAGTTCACATGATCCCTTCTCGTCTTGGTCTTCTTTCCCTTTCGTCTCTTCGGTCTCCTTTTCCTCTTTTGCTATCTCATCTAACTTCTTCTGGCTAGCCTTGTAGTACAGCACCACCTCCAGATTCTGCAGGTGGAGGCAGGACAGGGTGGGGCTGCTATTACTTATTTAAGAATCTAACCCTCCGGATGGAAAGCTCTACTTGTACCATGTGCAGGACTGTGGTGTGGGACTAAACGCTAATCTTTCCGAATGACATGGAGGGCAGGCACATTTAGTTTGGTAAGTCAGAACTTCGTATTTGATCAGTAAGCCATGTCAGGCAGTTAAATATAATTCAAGACTCTTGAGCTCTGCTCCTCAACTGCTGCTTTCTACCCTTCCTGGTAATTTTTATCATACCCAATCCTCTTGAATAAATTCCTTTCTATCTAGTTGGTCTTTCTCTTAATCAGGTAACTAGGAACAAAGGAGTCCCAGAGATGGGCTTAGGCTAGTAAAAGCAGTTGTTGGGCATTCTCCCCATAGCACCCAGAAAAGTGTCCAAACTCTTAGAGAGACAGAACTCCTGCAGATATTAGTGGTACCAAAAGCCTTCCTCAGAGTAGCTTTCTTGGCAGGAACTGTTAGTGGAAATGATGTTTCTTCCCAGGGCCTCCTCCATCCACCTGCCTCTGGCTACTGAGGCCGCAACTTACCTTTCCATTCTCCAAGTTGCTCTCTGAGCTCTCTGAGCACGCCCTGCTCACCTTCCTGTTTTTCACTCCATTGGCATTCTTGTTCATGTTCTTATTGCCATTCTTGCCCCTGGCTTCTGAGCTAATAGAGAGCCTGTTCTCTCTGAGCTGGCGGAGTTCTTCCTGGCAGCACTGCAGCTGCCCCTCTAGCTGTTCCTGCACCGCCAGAAGCCGTCCCTGCTCATCCATGCTAGCCTGGTATTGCAGCTGCAGCTCCCGCAGCTTAGTCTGCAGTTCTTTGATCTGTTGGGGGCGGGGTTCCAGTTATCCACAGCAGTTCCACCCAGTCAGCCCAGGCCCTTAAGGGATCGATCACTGCCTCGCAACTCTCCCTGCTAAAGCTTCCAAGTACACAATGAGACCTAATACAGATAGCTTTCCCCCTAAGTTGAGGCTAACTGGAGGTCTGCATCTAACATGATAAAAAATTAGTATTAGCCGGGCAGTGGTGGCGCACGCCTTTAATCCCAGCACTCGGGAGGCAGAGGCAGGCGGATCTCTGTGAGTTCGAGACCAGCCTGGTCTGCAAGAGCTAGTTTCAGGACAGCCTCCAAAGCCACAGAGAAACCCTGTCTCGGAAAAAAAATTAGGATTAAATCAGTAAATATTATTGTTTTTGATCATGACCTGTCTGGGGAATAACTACAGGACTGTCACTACTTCTGAATCTCAGGCGTTTATTATTATCTAACTCTTTTTCCAGGAACTCATACTTTACCCGGCCCATTCCTCTAATAGTTACTTAGGGAATTGCTGCATGTACTTGGCAGTATACTGGGCACCTGCATCTCCCCCCTGGTGACACACAGTTATAACCTTGCCCCTAGTCTAGGTTTTGTCCTCCTAGGCTTATGGCAGCATATGGTTTGTTCAATAAGTACCAATCAGACTAGGCTCATGTGGCCATCACTCTCTGGGTCTGTTCCATCTCTCCCAGAAACACGAGTGACCCTCCCACTGGACAGTGAACCTGTCCTTGAAGTGCATATACTCTAGTTTTTAAAAAAGACAATGAGCTCAAAATAATAAAGAATATTGGCAAGTAAAGAAAAAAAAATACAGCTCCACACAAATGCTCTGGGGCAAAGAGCAAGAGAGAACAGCAGCAGCAAAGGGAGGAAAAGCAGGCTGGCTGACCAGATGCCAGCCGTGAGCACTGGAGAGATGTCCCTCACTCGAGCACTGTCCATTAGGTGCAGCGGACTGTCTGGCCCCCTGGATTTGGTTTCCCTGCACTCCCCTGCCTACCTTAGTCTCTACAGTGTTCTAGGGACTTTCGGGAGGGAACTCTGCCACGGGCAGCAGTTACCTCACTCTTGTCGCTCTGGGAAGTGGCAGGCTTCTCAAGGTTCTCCATGCACTCTTGTAACTCCTTCTTACAGTTCTCCAGCTCGTCCTTGAGCTCTCTCTGCTTCACCATCAGCCTGTCCATCTGCTCCTGCAGCTGGCTGTGGTCTTCCTGGCTCACCTGGTACAGGGCCTTCACTGCCTGCAACTTGGTCAGCACCTTGGCCACTGTGTCCTCAAAGTGCTGCAGAGAGTGGGGGAGCAAAATGACAGTACCCCATTTCATCTCTGCCCTACACCTTGCTAGGCCCATCCCTGGAGCTGCCTAGGGGAGACTATTTCTTCCCAGAAAGCACGTCCTGAACACTGGGGTCTTTGTCCAAAGCAGGCCACCTATGTCAGGAGCGAGGGAAAGCAGGGCCACCATGAACAGAAGCCTCACATACTTCAGGAAGTCTTCCAGGCCAGCTCTGATCCTACGTCTATGTCCCTCTTTTTATGCCCTTCCCCTGGTGATGTTTCTTGCGAGGACAGAAACCCATCTTCCCCTGCCCAGTCACCTCGCAATGGTTACCTCTATGTCTTCAGGCTCAGCTGGGTCCTCACCGGCACTACTGCTTACGTAACTCTTGTGAAAGTTTTCAGAGCTAGTGTCACTACCATAGCTCTTCTTACAGGAAACACTTGTGTTGCTGGAGCGGTAACTCTTCTGATAGGCGTCACTGCAACTGCTGCTGCTCTCATAGCTCTTGAGGAAGTTGTCATTGCTGGCCTGGGAGCTTCCGTAACTCCTCTGATAGCATTCACTGTCCTCGATGGTGCTGTAACTCTTGTGATAGCATTCACTGTCCTCGATGGTGCTGTCATAACTCCTGTGGAAGCTTTCGCTACTGGGGGCCATGCTGCCTGAGGTCTTCCTGTAGGACTCATGACTAATTTTTACGGTGGGGGACTGGCTTTGAAGCTGCTGCATTTCTTCCATGCAGAGCTGTAGCTCTGCCAGCAGCCTCTTCCGCTCCTCCAGGAGCCGCCCATGCTCCTGCTGCAGCAGCTCCTGTTGCCTCTGACTGGTGTCATATAGCACCTGCAGAGCCTGCAGCTGGTCCATAAGCACCTTGGACTAGGGGGGAGGCAGGGGGAGCAGGAGACATCACCATTACATTTCAGTCCTTCCAGCTGCCCCTCTCCCGGGGCAGACATGAGTACCCACCTGACAACTGTACATTCACACCTCAGTCTCAAAGACCTTTGTCTCTGACTTAACCTACAGCTACTGATATAGTCAGTGAGTTTTAGGGCTCCTGTTTATGCTGGTTTCTGTAGTCCGGCATATACATCTTCCTCCTTGAAGCAGTGTAGGTGGGTCTCAAGAACACCCTGGCTCCCTACCATAGCATCATTTTAAATCAAGTGTACCCACTATCCTGATCTTTAGGCTCAGTCCTCTCCACTACTCTTCATGGTAAAATCACCCCAGCTGGGAATGTGTGAATATGAACTCCGTCCTTGCAAGACGTAAGCATGGAATCAAGATCTTGTTACCCCCTAGCCCCTGTACCTTCTGCTAGGACTCTGTGTCTGGTCGTGAGGTATGTTTCCCAGGCCCAGTGGGTATTCAGGGTTAGATAAACTGATTAAGGGAATATTTTCTATCTGGTTTCCCGGTCTCTATGGCACCCAGACTTCTCAGCCTGGGTATCTGACACCCCTGGAATGATCAAGATCCACTGTGTGGACTTCTGCTCCTTCCTGGTCCTCCTTGTTCATGTAGCCTGAACTGGAACTGTCTGTCTGCTCTATATACATCAGGCCAAATTTATTCCCCAATTCTGAACAGACTAGTATAAAATTTCTACCTATCTTACCTCAGAGGCATCTAGTAGTGCTTGAGAAACACTGATTTCTGTTACGTCCCTGTGGCCTGGCTTGGACAGTGTCATTAGTACCAAGACCCTGCCTGTTGCAGCTGCTCTCCTTGCAGATGACTGGGCCCAGATTTGCTCATGGAGCCTCAAAAGGTTAAAAACTCAGAAAATGGAGAAGTAGACTTTCTAGCTCGAACAAAAAAGGTGATACATTTAGGGCCAGTCCAAAGGAACCAAAACTAACCCTGAATTGATCCCACACATGTTGGTGGGACTGAACCCAGAGGACAGACAGACTTCTGTGCCCCTTGAACTCTGTTCTAGATGTTGACTACACCTCAGCTCTGACAGTACATCATTCTATAATCCCAAACATCAAACCAGAGTGCAATGCCCTCCTCAAGGCATCAGCTTACTGGAGGCCGTGAAGGACCCTGAACTGTGAAAGGTAGGCAGGGCATTAGCCTCACCAGGCTTTCTACCCAAATAGGCTTCTTGCCTCAACTCTTCCACAGAGCCCTCCTTGTCACACTGCTGTACTCACAAGAGCCACCGCCCTCCCTTCTGCTGTGTTACCTTATTCTGACAAGTGGAGGATTTAGGCCCTTTGGCATCAGGAGGGTTCACCAACACTTCCTGGTAATTAGACTCTTTGAAACCTCGAAGTTCTTTGTGTGTCTCTAACTGTTCCTTTAATACACTCTCTTGATTCTTTATCAGTTTTCTCTGTTGATCCTGCATGCTTTGGTAGAGCAGCTGCATTTCACACAGGTCTTGCAACTTTGAGAGCAGCTCCTGACTCTGAGTAGGGCAGAGGAAGGAAACGTGATGATTAAAGGGACGGAGCCCTCCAAGGCCCCGTGCGCATTGGGCTGTCTGTCTCTATTGACCCACAGAGCCCTTCTGGGGAAAGGGGCTCTTTCTGTGGAGCTCTGCTAATTGAATACAAAAGATTCCTATGTGCAGACATATTTTCCAGCTTACAAAGTGATTTTCAGGTGCACTTCCTCCAGATGGACCAAATATCTAAATATACAATGCTGCACAGATTTCAGAATATAAAGTATATTTTAAGGTTTAAAGCCCTTCTGAAGAAACATCCAAATCAGCTCTGTGGGGAGAATGGTGAGAAAGGAGAAAGCACTTGGCCAACAAAGGAAAATGCTCACTTCCCTGACTTTATTTTCCCATGGGCAGCTTTCTTTATGCCTGGAAGCTTCTCAAAGCAGCCCCCTGACCAGCGGTCTCACCCTGCAATGAGTACCTTCTGCAAGAGGCCACATCTGGGCTGTGGGAATGTGAGCCTGTGCAGCTCCTCCTGCAGCTGGCCCTGCTCCTCCTGCAGTCTCCTCTGGTCTTCCAGGAGCTCGCACTGCTCCATCTGCAGGCGCCCCATCTCCTGCTGGCAGGCTTTGAACTTGTCCTGCAGCTCTGTCAGTCTGGACAGCAGTGCATCGCACTGAGGTGGGGGAGGGGCAGGGCGTGAGTACTATGTAAGGCCCATTTGGGGGCCGGCAGAGCACTTGTGTGCTCCCAGCCTCCTGTGACACGAGGCCCTTTCTCTTCCCTGCTAGTCACCCTGGGCTAGCCTGTGCAGACCAGACCTCTAAGCTGGGGGGCCCACTGGGTAGTTCTGAGCAGTATGCGCTGTACTCTCAATGCCTGTGCTCTGAGTTCATCTATCAGTCCCTCAGAGGTGACTTGAGAAGCAGTGATCTCAGTGCCTCTCCTGTTCTCTGGTCCTTTCCTGTGGCCCCCACACTGTAGGAACTTCACTTCAAGCCATTCTGCCAATTTTAGACTTAATTTATTTTCTTCATCAAAAGATTTAATTTTGACCTAATTTTCCCTTATTTTTATCTCCCACCCATACAGGGATTGAACTTGGGGCCTAATGAATACTAAGGAAGTGCTCTACCAGCCAGCGAGCTATATCCCCAGTTTGAATCATATTGTAAAACCCTTAGAAAAATATGAGCTATTGCTGAATTTGGGTTAAGACTACATTATCCCATGATTCTCAAAATCAGACATTTTAAAATCAAGCAAAATCTCACTGATTTGTATACCATCATGTCTCTCACTTCCTTGTGGGGGCGGTAGAGTTTTGAGACAGGGTTTCTCTGTGTAGCTCTGGCTACCTGGAACTCACTCTGTAGACCAGGCTGACCTCAAACAGACCTGCTTCTGCCTCCCTAGTGCTGGGATTAAGGTGTGAACCACCACTGCCCAGCACCTCTCCTTCTTATGAGCTATGGCCCTTAAGAGGTATCGAGTAGAGCACAGATCCAGTAGATCTCTCAATAGAGTAGGAGTGAAGAAAGCAGGCAAAATGCAAGCCCTGGGCATGGAAAGGCTCCTGGACTGCACCCTTTCCAATCCTGTCTTGTGGAGGCCTTTCCCTAGGGGCACAGTCTGCTACTGGACTACGAGGCTGGAGAGGCGGAGCCTGAGTATCCCAGCAGAATGTGACCAGCCTCACCATCTCCAAGGCTCTTGTGCCTCTTCTCCAAGGTGCTCCATGCCTTTCCAGCTCCTATTAGCAATCAAGGACTGATAGTTCCCAACAGAGTAAATGGCAATGGCTGACATTCTACACACCACGGAAAAAGTGTATAAGCCCTCATGTATCACTGCTGGAATTTCTTTCTTTCTTCCTTTTTTCCTGTCTTCCTTCCTTTCTTTCCTTTTTGTGTTTTTTTTCAAGAGAGGGTTTCACTGTGTGACCCCAGATGTCCTGAGACTCGCTCTATACCAGGCTAGCCTCCAAATCACAGACATCCAACTGCCTCTGCTCCTGAGTGCTGGGATTAAAGGCTTGCACCACCACTGCCTAGCCAGAATTTATTTCTTAAAGGAAGTGAGACAAAATATCGTTCTGTACCAAGCCAAGTGTTACACCTGTAATTTGAGCAATTGAGGTAGAAGCAAGAGGATAGCCACCAGATCAAGAGTAACCTGGTCTATACAGTGAGTCTGTCTCAACCCTTCTCTCCACCAAAACAAACAACAACAAGAAAGAAAGAAAGAAAGAAATAGCATTTGGTTTCATTTGAACGAAGCAAAATGCAAGATCTGAGAATTTGCTCCAAGACTGACTACACCTTAAGAGAGCACAGGTTATTCAATCAGCATTTTGGGTGAAGCCCACACCCCTAAGATCACTTGCATCCTGCTTCAGGAATCTGACCCTATTCTTTTTAGTTTAGTTAAGCATATATGGGCCTATGTGAATGTTCCTCCCTAGAAATGATGGGACATCAATGCAGTTCTAACACCAGTGGAGAAATGCATATATACATGGGGGTCATATGAAAAACAGATGTTCATACTGACTGAGATCAAATGCATTGATCTGCTAGGCTATGGCTCTCATTCAAGTCAAGTTCAAGATAAACTGCTTTAAGGACAGTCGACACGGGTCTGCCTTTAGCTAGGTAACCTCATTCCTTGCCTTTGGACCTCCTTTCTCCCAAGCTGGTGCCAGAAGCACTCGGAACAATTACCTTATTGGAACCATTTTCATTGTCTCCACAAGCAGGCTGGTTGGTCTTGAGGTCTGTCAGCTCCTGCTGGCAGAGCAGGAGGTCCTGCTCCAGCTGGTCATACATGTGCTTCTGTCGCTCCAGCTCGTCCTTGCTGGACTGATACAGTCCCTTCATCTCCTGAAGCTGGGCTTGAATCCCTGCATTCTGGGTAGGGGAGGCGGAGCCATCACCCTGTGTACACCTGCCCCCTCACTCTGCATCTGCCCGCCCCTGACTTCCCAAGCCTGACTTCACCCAGCCAGGGAGAGCCAAACAAGCCTCTCTAGGAGGCTTGATACCCTGACCTCGAGACAGTGCCTGAGGGAAGAAGAGACGGGGTTTCTTTCTGTAGACTGATCTTCCAGTGTAAAATAAAGGGAAGCTGGGAAATCTCAAGCAGCTGTCTCTACACGCCTCTGGTCCACCTCACTAACGGTTCCTCCACAGAACTCGTACCAGGCCCACTCTGGCCCACTCACGAGGACGCTGCCTGAGTATGTGCTCCAGGCCTGCTCCTCCCTTTCTTTACCTTCTCATTTTTCTCTTGCAAGCAGTCCACCATGGCTCGGAGGTGCTGCAGTTCTGTCTCATGGCACCGCAGCTTGTCCTGCAGGCAACGCTGCATTTCCAGCAGCTTTTCCTTCTCATTCACACTGCTCTGGTGCTGCATCTGCAGCTTCTGAAGCCGGCACTTTAACTCCTGCATGCAGGGGCTTTGGGTAGTGGTGCTGGGTTTTGTGACTTTGCTCTTGTCCTAACTCAGCCATGACCACTTGAGAATGTCTCTCCTCCTATCACTTGTCCTCCCACCTGTGCGTCCCTTGAGGGAGACACTTACCTTCCTGGCTTGTTTGCTTAGAAAGAAATGTAACCCAATCTCATGCAAACCAGGCTGTGTACCTGCGGCTAGCCTTGAACTCCTGGTTCTTCTGCTTCTACCTGTTGGTTCTGTCATTATAAATGTGCTCCACCACACTAGGCTCAACAAATGTTGTCTGCTGTTGTTTTGTTTCAGTGCTAGGGATTGAACCTGGGACCTCAAGCATTCTAGGCAGGCAATCTACCAAAAGCCATATCCCCAGCTTTGGAGTTATTGCCTGCCTCCCCCAGACCTCAGGCCAGTGCTCTTGGCCCCTCCACTGTCCCTTCACCTTTGGCACTGTTACCTTCTCCTTCTGGCTCTCTACGGGTGTGGCCTTGGTGACTTTAAGTTGCCGGAGCTCTGCCTGAAGCTGCAACTGCATCTTCAGAAGCTCACTCTGCTCATCCTGGCTAGCATCATACTTTTTCTGCAGGGAACAGAGCCTGCTCTTCAGCTCCTCATTCTGCAGTGGGGAGGACGTGGGTACAACAGTTACTCTCAAGAAGCAGAGGGCTCTCTGCAGGCCCCGGGGACGGGAATACTTGTGTGGTGCAGAGCCCCGGAGAAGCTCTCTGGATCTCTGCCTGGGTTTCTTCAGTGATGACAACAACCACCAGCTCCCTACATGCCATCTATGTGGCTTCTCCATGCAGGGGCTTTGGGTGATGCTGTCAGCGGAGCTCAGCCTTACTCCTGATGTCCAGCCTCCCCAGAGGCAGTGACTCTACCCTTCCTTACCTGGGCGACGCTGTGGGAGGTCTGACACCGAAGCACCTCATTCTGGGCACACTTGAGCTCCCTCTGCAGCCGCTTCTGCTCCTCCTCGCTGACCCGGCGATGATGCTGGAGCTCTTCCAACTCACAACACAAGTCCTTACACTATGTGGGAAATGAATGGGGCTGGTTTGTGTAGATGACACATGTACACTAGGAACAGGGAAATATGCCATTCTTTTGATCTGAATATAGTCAGATGTCACATAACAACGTAGACTCATGCTGAGAAATTTGTCATTAAGCTACTGAATAATTGTGTGATCCTAGAGCGTATACTTACACAAACTTAGTGTGTGTGTGTGTGTGTGTGTGTGTGTGTGTGTGTGTGTGGTGACCATGCTTTACTGTTCCTAGGGTACTAATGAACACCCTGAGACTGAACCAAGCACTAAAGAAAATGATGTCATTAGCAGACACAACAAATACATTTGAAGATGCTGTCAGTATAACATGGCACCCTCATTTTATTTGTTTGGTTTTTTTTGAGACAGAGTTTCTCTGTGTAGCTCTGACTGTCCTGAAACTCACTCTGTAGACCAGGCTAGCCTCAAACTTACAGAGATCTTCCTGCCTCTGCCTCCCAAGTTCTGGGATTAAAGGTGTGTGCCACCACCTCCTGGATGGCATCCTGTTTTATAATGAACACTTTTTTTTTAAAGATTTGTTTATTATGTATACAGTGTTCTGCCTGTATGTATGCCTACGTCCCAGAAGAGGGCGCTAGATCTCATTACAGATGGTTGTGAGCCACCATGTGGTTGCTGGGAACTGAACTCAGGACCTCTGGAAGAGACAGCCAGTGCCCTTAACCTCTGAGCCATCTCTCCAGCCACCCCCCCCTTTTTTGTTTTTAAGGATAAAGGCTTTTTAAAAATAACAATAAAAACAAAATATAGTCAAAACATAAAATATCAGTAGTGTCGTCTCATTAAGTCATTGTACTGTGTGTGTTATACCATCACACAACTGGAAGTTTCACACACAGTAAGCTCGTCTGCACTAGCTTCACCACATGCTTGTTCAGTAATTTGCTGCACTACAACATCAGTAGGAGTAAGAACTTTAAAGCATTCATACAATTGTATAGGACGGCTGCCATATATCCGGTCCATTTTTTAATTGAAACGCCATCACCCTGCCATAGTGCATGGCTCCTTTGTTAGCCCTGTTCTTACCAGAGGCAAGGAACAGGTGAGAGGTGGCGGCAGGAACCTTCCAGTCCACCCTGCACAGCCTACCTTGGTCTGCATGTCCTTCATCTGTTCCTCGGCTCCCAACAGCTGCTGGCGCAAAAGCTGCAACTCAGGGTCAGGTTCTGGGAACTGCAGCTCTGAGGTCTGAGACTCTACTGATACCGTGCTCTTTAGCACCTGGGATTCCAACCACAGTTCTGTTGCTCTTCGTGTCCTGTAATCCAGAACCCAGGGCTCAGTAAGCAGGAGCTCCGCCTGGCTCAGGCCCAGTGCTTCCAGTCTGAGCCAACATTACTCAGGAGCTTCACTGTGCTTCTCCTCTCAAGTGAATGTGTTTACAAGTTTACACAAAACCTCCAGCACCTCACTGCATGGCATTTGACTATGAGAAATCCTAGGATCTTGGTTTCAAGACTGGGCCTGATGCCAAAACACCTCTAACCTGGAGGCTCTATTCCAGTGGTTTTCAACCTCTGGGGGTCACACATACCAGATATTCACATTACAATTCATAACAGTAGCAAAATTACAGTTATGAAGTAGTAACAAAATGATCTTATGGTTGGGGTCACCACAGCATGAGGAACCGTGTTAAAGGACGTAGCATTAGGAAGACTGAGAACCTCTGCTCTATGTCATTACACTGAATCATATCTATGGACAACAAAGGGATCTCGGCTGATCTAATATAAAGCAGAACCAGCTGGATTCCAATGCCAAGAATAGAGGAAAACTACATTTTTGTAGCTCATTTAACTATAGTTCTGACAATACAGTTTGGTGGTATTCTGAGCCTGCTCGTGGGAAGTCTCATACCCTTGGGATAACAAAGAAATGACTGCTTTCCAGGAGCAGAGGACCATTCATGAACCCAGTGTCTGCCTTCTGGGAAGGCCTGAGAGAGCCCAAGAGAGAATGCGCAGCGCTCCTGTCTCCTGGCCATACCTGTCACTCTCCAGCTCAGCAAGCTGCCCTGTGAGGCTGCTGTTGCTCTCCTGCAAGGCCTGGTACTCCTCGTTCAGGAATTGGTAGCGCTCCCGAAGCTGGTGTAGTTCTTCTGTAGAAGAGAAGGAGAGAGAGAGAGAGAGAAGAGCCTCAGTGGACAGAAGCCCTGATGACCAGCCCCAAGTTTTACTGGATGGAAACTCAACGGCAAAGGGAGGCACAGAAGACAGACCCTGACTATCCACCCTCAAAGCCCCAACTGAAACACCATCTTGAGCTTTCAGCAGCTCTTGAAGGCTTAAGCTGACTTCATTGTGTCTCGGTTTCTAGTTAACTATTTATGATTACCTCCCCATTATCCTTATATTTTTCTTTCAGATAGAGCCTCGCGTAGCACAGGCTGGTCTCTAACCGTAAACTGCAGTTCTTCCTGCCTCTACCTCCTGAGTGCTGGGATTACAGGTATAAGCCACTAAGCCCAATTTCTTTTAAGTACCCTGGATCAGACACAGAGCTTCATGCATGCTAGGCAAGCACTCTAGCAACTGAGGCACAGCCATAGCCCCCACGATGCTTTTAGCACAAAACCCTGGGAGATGTGCACTGCCAGATCTGCCCTTCAGAGACAGCCTGCTCAGTCTGAGTATCCCTTATTGCCTTTATCATCACACTGAGGACACTGGCTTGGACACAGTCTTTTGTTTTTGTTTGTGGACATGTTTTTGCTTTATGGTGGGGAGGAATGGTGTACTAGCTGGTTTTGTGTGTCAACTTGACACAAGCTAGAGTCACCAGAGAGGAAGGAGGCTTAGTTGAGAAAACACCTCTATGAGCAACAGCTGTAAGGCTGATCAACGGGGGGGGGAAGGCCCAGACCATGGTGGGTTGTGCAGGCTGAGCAAGCTATGGGAAGAAGCCAGTGAGCCCCACCCTCCATGGCCTCTGCATCAGCTCCTGCTCTAGGTTCCTGCCATGTTGGAGTTCCTGTCCTGACTTCCTTCAGCAGTGAACAGCGATGTGGAAGTGTAAGTTGAATAAACCCTTTATGGCCTTGGCGTTTTGTTGCAGCAATAGAAGCCCTAATTTAGACAAAAGGTGCTTGGGATAAAATCTAGGGTCTCACCACGTGTGCCAGCAAGCATGCTACTACCAAGCCACACTCATTTTTCTTCATCTGCTAACAGAAAAGCCCATCCCAATCTAAAATGCTTGTTTTCCTCAAACATTAGAAGAGAGAAGAGGTCCTGTTGAAATTCCCTCCCCCCCACCCCCGTTGCTACAAATACCCAAGTTGTATCTCTCTATGAGTAACAACTGTCAGAGCTGCAGAAGAGGTTCAGCCTCCAACAGGGAATTCAGTTCCAGAACAGCAAGGGCTATGTAGAGAGACTCTGTCTCAATAAACAAACAAAAAATTAAATAAATTTCAATTAAGTAAATGGATAAAAATTAAAGAAAGGAAGGAAGGAAGAAAGGAAAGAAAAGGAAGTTCTGAAGATTATCACAGGAAGGAAGAAAACCGTTAATGAAAACTGTGCATGATGCATTGAACTTGATGATTATGACCTTTATTTAATCCTTGAAATAGCCCTGTGTAAGACCTCCCCCTACCCCTTGCTTAAAAACAAACAAAAAGCCAACTAATTTTAGAATAGGTTTAGACTAAAAATAAATAAACAAACAAACAAACAAATAAATAGTGCACACACAAAGCCAGTTCAAATTTCCCTGGGAGAATCCTCACCAAGGTTCCTCAGCTATTATGCATCTTACGTTATATTGCCTACTTGTCATTATTAAGAACCAACAACCATACATTACAATTAACTCCACATATCACTTAGATTTCTCTGTGTTTTCCTTAGGCCCCTTTTCTGTCCTAGTGTCCCATCCTGCTATAAGACTTTATTAACCAGGCTGGGTTTCATATCCCAGATATAGACAAGGCTTGGAGAGAGGTAACAGATGACTAAGTTGATCCTGCTACCCCAGCTAGAGCTGAGTTCTTGGCTCAGGCTGGGTCCACTCTAGCTACACCCTTTCCCTTGTGCTGCCTCCCTCTCCTAGCACCACCGGTCCAAAGACGCCTCTGAAAAGCTTAGTACAGCTGGAAAACTTTCAATTCTTTGATTTTCTTGTTGACTGTCTCTGCTTGACCTGGCCAAATGTAGGGCCTCCATTATACCCAGATCATAAATCCAGGCTAGAATAAAGGTTAACCCACTGATGTCATGAATCCTAGCAACTAGCTGGGAGATGTCTGCAAACAGGGCTCGAAGCTTTTGAGAACCACATGCTTACTAGAAATAATCTCTCTTTCTCTCCAGCTGTCTTGTGCTCTGATCTGCTGCCTTCCAAAGTCTCTACTCTGGGGAGGGCTAAGTGAACCTAAGAATTACCATTTTGGTTCTCAGACTCAGGACTAGAGGCCTAAACAGGTTCAGGCAAAGAGCCATGATGCCACAGCAGCAAGAAGGCTTTTCTACAGTGACAGGTCCTGCTGTATCCACCCCAGACCTTTTTTCCCCCAGGGAGTACTTTCCCAGAGTCAAATCAACGGGTACCCAACAGCTCTCTGTTAATCTCCAGGGAGGCCAGCCTGGAATACAGAGCAAGTTCCAGGACAAGCTCCATAGCTACAGAGAAACCCTGTCTTGAAAAACCAAAAAAAAAAAAAAAAAAAAACTCTCCAGGGAACATCTCTATGGCACTAATTCTTACACCACCATGGACTGGTTATGTAACAACTGAGTGAGTCTTTCTCTGCAGTCTCAAAGTAAACATGGGGATTTTTTTTTTCCAGAGGATTCTAATGTGTAATCTAATACCATTCTTCCACCACCTTCCTATCTACAGTGTCTTCTCTTCTACTCAACTCTGTGAAGAAACAGAAGGTGTCATACCTTGTATCCCAGAGACTTCTGAGACACTTAACTCAGATGGTTCAGAAGTCTTCAATTCCATTTCTGCGCGGAGCGAGGCGATCTCCATCTCATAATCCCCTCGAATGCGTTCCATGTCGTCGAGTTCATTCTGCAACCGGCAGAGATCTTCCTGCAAGGATGCTATGTCACTCTCGTGTTCGCTTGCAGAATCTGCTGCAGCTTGCCGTAGATTCTGGATCTCCGCCTGGGCCAAATGCAACTCCTGCTCTATTTCTTTAAGTTCACTTTCCTTCTCATGCTCTAACAGGGAAATCTCCTCCCGTAGATGTTGCAGCTCACCTGCAAAACGCAAAGATTGATGGTCAAGAAGACAAGTGAATGAGTCAAGCACGTTCCTGAAGCACCGAGTTCAAGACAGACTTACTTCTTGTCTGGAAATTACTGCCGACTTACCTAGACTTGACTCACAAGAGAAGTAGAGCATCATAAAGTACAGAATGAGAGGATACTCAAGCGGGATTAACAGTGACTGTGGTGAATTGTGGTAGAAGGGCAGACTTTGAGGGCCTACACTCACAGCATCAGTGTGGACTAGTGTGAACAAAAAGTATGAAGTGCTATGAGAACACACTAGTGTCACCTGCATGGAAATGCCGTAAGAAAGCCCATCACCTTGTACGCTAATCTAAAAAACAAAAATATAAACAAACAGAATAGTATTAAGCATGCCTAAAGAACCACTTGTCATTTAAAAACTAAGACCCCCTAGGTGTGGTGACTCACACTGTCATTCCAAAACTCGAGAGGTGGAAGCAGGAAGGTCAGAAATTCAAGGTCATTCTCAGCTGTACTGTGTACCTGGGTCTAGCCTGGGCTAAGTATTCTATCTCAACAAATCAAAACATCTAATAGACAGTATTTTACCAGTGTCCTAAGTCTTTCCAAAAATCCCATCCTGGGAGCTTAGTGAATTCAGACTCACAGCCTCAGAGGCTGCCCCTTACTCCAAATGCCTGGTAAAGCACAGGGTGAAAGACAGCACGTATCTAGAATTCAAGGTCAAGTTAAAAAAGAAACTCATCATAAAACAGTAAGACATGGAACACTAACCTACATGGTGACTGTAATTCCAACTGTTTGAGTCAATGGTGCTATTCTCCAAGAGAGCCTTAACGGAAGCCACTCAGTGTCACTTTGGACCTCCAAAAATAGTAAGTCAAAAACAAACCTTCTTACTAACAAAAAAATATGAAAGCGTTCCCATGCCATAGTGACTAGAAAGAAAATCAGACACTATACAACACACATTTAAAAACACAGGGACTTTAATCCCAGCACTCGGGAGGCAGAGGCAGGCGAATCTCTGTGAGTTCAAGGCCAGCCTGGTCAACAGAGCGAGTTCCAAGATAGCCTCCAAAGCCACAGAGAAAGTCTGTCTTGAAAAACCAAAAAAAAAAAAAATAATAATAATAATAATAAAAATAAAAACACAGGGAAAGGGTCGGGTGTTGGTGGCACATGCCTTTAATCCCAGCACTCGGGAGGCAGAGCCAGGCGGATCTCTGTGAGCTCGAGACCAGCCTGGTCTACAGAGTGAGTTCCAGGACAGCCTCCAAAACAATACAGAGAAATCCTGTCTTGAAAAAACCAAAAAAAAAAAAAAAAAAAAGAAGAAGAAGAAGAAGAAAAGAAAAGAAAAAATACAGGGAAAAGGTCTAGAAGAATCTATGGCCCCAGTTACTTCAAAGTTGGGAAAATGGCTTAGTCGGTAACACACTTGTCATGAAAACATAAGGGCCTGAGTTCAGGCCTTTAGGATCCACATAAAAACACAGATGTAGGTAGTGGCATGAGTCAGTTACCCTAGCTTTGGGACTGGGGAGGGGGTAGGAGGCAGAGAAAGATCACTGGAGCTTACTGGCTAGCCTGTTTAGCTGAATCAGCGAGTTCTTGGCTCAGTGAGAGACCTCTGTCTCAAAAACTAAGGTGTCTAATGACTAAGGCAGACAGTTGACATTGACTCTTAGTCTCCACACTCATAAGCATGAATATGCATTTACACACACACACACACACGTACACACACACACGTACACACATACACAGAAAATTCATTTAAAAAATAGCAGTTGCCTCGGAGGAGTGGGATAACGTGGCAGGAATTTTAGTCTCCACATCATACCTGTGTTGCTCGATTTTCACAAGTTTCTACATTTTACATGTGGTTATGCACATATTTTAATTTTCAAAACAAATGTGTCGAGATCTGTGGAACATCTGAGGCTTCTTTTGTTGTTTTTAAGACAGTGTCTCATTGCGTAGTACATGCTGGTCTCGAGCTCCCTTGGCCTCAGCCTCCCAAGTGATGGGATTGCAGACATGAGTCACCACCACGTCTAGTTTTGCCTCTCTGGTTTCTAGATGCAGGTCACCCATTTGGAATGGGTGAAACTCTCACAAGTCAGAGCGGAAGGCAGGGATTCCAGTAAGAATTCAGAAGTGGGGGCAGGACTAAGGGATTAAAGAGAACTGAACTTCACACTGCCCCATGTCCCATCCCCTGCTCACTCTACCAGACATCCAGACTTTCCCTAGCCATCTCCCCCGCCTCCTCCAGAAGAGGGATGCTCAAAGCTCTGATGGCTCCTTAAACTGTGCGCTTGCGTTTGGTTCCGTCCTCACATATAAACTATGAAAACAGGGAACATGCCTGTTTTGTTCACCATTACGGCTACCATATGTGGTAATGTGCTTGGCAGAGTGCAGTTCAATAAATATTTACTGTGTTCATGCGTGAAGGAGGGACTCATTTGTTCATTTTTTACTGCGTTTCTTCTGTGTAGACAAAAGTACATGTTTAAGAGAACCTAGGACTTAAGGGAATAGTTGTACATGCCTGTAGTCCCAGCACTCTAGAGGCTGAGGCTACAGAATTGCTTGAGCCTAGGAGTGTGAGCCCAGCCTGTGCCATGCTGTATGGAGCAGGGAGAAAGGAGAAAAGACCTATTTGGATGTATGGCAGACATCACTGTTGAGTGGCCAGGACACCTCAGGGAGAAGAGGTCTCCAGGCCTCCATCAAGCATGTGCACTAGGCTGCATAAATTTCCTGGGTTTT
Organism: Mesocricetus auratus; assembly: GCF_017639785.1. Classification (NCBI taxonomy): domain Eukaryota; kingdom Metazoa; phylum Chordata; class Mammalia; order Rodentia; family Cricetidae; genus Mesocricetus; species Mesocricetus auratus. The sequence continues at coordinate 12,145,091 of NW_024429200.1, forward strand.
TTGTTTTTATTTTAAATTTCTTTTACTAGGGGTTGAGCCCAGAACCTCATGTCTGCTAGGCACTGAATGAACTACATCCCCAAGCCCCGATTTCCTATTTGAAAGGAAGGAAACAAAATCAGAGTGTTCCCTGACTTCATAAAGTTCGTCGCCAAGAGATGGGGAGGCCAACTACAGCACCCCACGACACAGCTCGGTCTAGCTGGAGGGGGACACATAGGAGTCAGCCGGTCACTATGGTGAAGGAACTCCCAGGCTGGGCCTCCTGGGGGGCAGGCGAGCCTCGTCTCCCTCTAGCAAGCCCCCAAACCTCACAGGATCGCTCTTTGGAATCTGGCTCTGTAAACCGCCTTCTCGGATCACGGGAGTTAGGGTAGTGATGGGTGGCGAGGAGCCAGGCCCGGCCAGGAAAGGCAGGGAGGGACCAGGTTCCGAGGAGCTGGCGCCGGTTGACTGTGGGCTGGGGCGGTCGGGGCGCAGGGGAGGATTCGGGCGTCGGCCAGCGGGGGTAGAGAAGGCGGCTCGCACTTACTGGTTATGGCCTGCATCTCGCCGGCCCCCCACAAGCGGTCTCCCAGGGGGCCTCCCGCCTCCCCGCCGGTGCCGCCCCGGGGGGGCTGTGGCGGCCGGAACCGCCTCTGAACACCAGGTACCTCTGAGGCCGCGAGCGCCCCCACTTGGCGGAAACGGGCAACGCGCGTGCGCCAGGACCCATCGCAGGTTCCCCCCGAGGGGCGGGGCTTGGGGGTGGGTCTGAGGTCCGCAGTCCCCAACCTGGGAATCAATGAAATCTAGCAACAAGTCCTTTCCCCCCTGGTCTTTCAGGTTTTCAGACTTCGCCATATCGGAAAGCAAAGAATGTTCTTTTTCGAAGCAAGGACTAATAATTGGCTCAACTGGACCTTTCTTTCATCGTATAAACAAGATCAAGGGTTCCTTACCTTAAAAAAAAAAAAACAAACCTCCCTTGGTCTCGCTTCTCTGTCCCTTATTTCTCTCTTTAACGTGGTTATCACCATGTTCTGTACTCATCTCTTCGTTTGACCTCCTGTTTTCTCTCCAGTTCAGTCCGATCTGCACTGTCTCCCGGTTCTCCGTCCTGCCAACCCCAGAGGCTACCTCACCTGCCTTCCGCAGCTTTCCACACAGTGGATCATCACTTCCTTGTCGCATGTCCTGCTCCTGGCTTTCAGGTGTTCCTTCTATCACCGTGTCTTTTGTACGGTCCTCCTGTCTTGGGCCTCTAGTTAGGAGAATGGAGCCTTTCTCTCCCCTCTGGTATCTCTTGGTGTGACTGCCCGTCTCCCATAGATTATAATGCTGTCTGCATGTGAAAAATTACCTGATCATGGGCTGGAATGATGGCTCAGCAGTTAAGAACGCTGGCTGATCTACTAGAGTTCAATTCCCAGCAACCACATGGTGGCTCACAACCATCTCTAGTGGGATCTGATGCCTTCTTCTGGCACAAAGGTGTACATGCAGACAGAATATTCATACATAAAATAAATAATTTTTTAAAGTTGAGGTTTGAATTAAAAAAATTACCAAATCTCATTTCCAGGCCTTGTTTCTCCCCCAGTTGTGGATTCATACATCTAAATGCTTTCTTCACATACTCACTTGATCATCAAACTCATCCAGTAAAAAAACTCTTAAATGGTTTCCCAAGTCCCCAAACTCATTTCTTACCAACCTTTTCCATGCCTGTCAGACACCACTATTTAGCCATTTTCTCTGGGTAAAGTCATGAAGGCTCCACCTTCAAAATATATTCTGAACCATCTCCGTTTCTACTACCTTAATTCACGCAAACAATTGGCTAAATGGACTCCTAACATGCTTGACTCCCTTTCCTCCTCCTCCTGGGTTCTTTTTTGTTTGTTTGTTTTACGAGACAGGGTTTCTCTGTATTGTTTCGGAGGCTATCGGTCCAGCCCGGCCTCGAACTCACAGAGAACCGCCTGCCTCTGCCTCCCGAGTGCTGGGATTAAAGGCGTGCACCACCACCGCCCGGCTTTCCTCCTGGGTTCTTAAGGGCTCTTTTGGAGGGCTAGGAGTGTTGCTCAGGGGTAGAACACTTGACACTGGAGGAAAAAGGCAAAGCCAAAGTAAAAATGTAAACCATATCAGTCACCGCAGCCTTGGAAAACACCTCCTGTCGTGTCTACTTCACTTATGGTGAAAGTCAGCCCTGTCAGGTGACCTAAAAGGCCTCTTGTATCCAGGCCCCTGCCTTCTCTTGGAACTTTCTCTCACCAGAGTCCTTCACATGCTCTTCACATGACCTTGGTTCTGTCCCCCAACACATGAAGCCCATTCTCACCCCTGACCTTGGCAGCTTCAGTTCCCTCTGCCCAGTGGGTCCTTCCATCAGATCTTTGAATGTCTGGATCCTTCCTGTTCCTCAACTTAAGTGCCATCTTCCTGAAGGCCTGTCAAAGGTATCTATGTAAAACTGACTCCTATCTCTCTCCTAACCACATATCACAGGTCTATATTGAGTTCATACATAATTGTCTTTATTTCCAACTGAACTTGTTTATGTTTTCCTTTAAAAAAATGAGACAGGGTCTCATGAAGTCCAGATAGTCCTGAACTCACTATGAAGCCATGGATGGCATCAAATTCCTGATTCTCCTGCCTTTAGTTCCCACATGCTGGGATTACAGGCCTTTGCCACCCTGCCCAGCTTTGGAATCTACTCTTTAGGGGTTTGGTCAACTGTGTTCTTTGTTGGTCCTTTAAATATAATGGATCTCGACAAATAGCTGACAGACAAATGAGTTAACCCCATTTTACAGACAGGAAACTGAGACTCACAGGGATTAGAGTGACCTGTCCAAGGCTGGCAAAATTTGTACATGATAAAGCTAAGCCCAAGAGCTCAGATGTTGTGAAAGCAACACCCACGCTCCCTCCATCCCTGTGAGCTCCCTCCATCCCTCCCTGTGAGCTCCTCCCTCCATCCCTGTGAGCTCCCTCCATCCCTGTGAGCTCCCTCCATCCCTGTGAGCTCCCTCCCTCCATCCTGTGAGCTCCCTCCATCCCTGTGAGCTCCTCCATCCCTGTGAGCTCCCTCCCTCCATCCCTGTGAGCTCCCTCCATCCCTGTGACCTCCCTCCCTCCATCCCTGTGAGCTCCCTCCATCCATCCCTGTGAGCTCCCTCCATCCCTGTGAGCTCCTCCATCCCTGTGAGCTCCCTCCCTCCATCCCTGTGAGCTCCCTCCATCCCTGTGACCTCCCTCCCTCCATCCTGTGAGCTCCCTCCATCCCTGTGAGCTCCCTCCATCTCTCCCTGTGAGCTCCTCCCTCCATCCCTGTGAGCTCCTCCATCCCTGTGAGCTCCCTCCATCCCTGTGACCTCCCTCCCTCCATCCCTGTGAGCTCCCTCCATCCATCCCTGGGAGCTCCCTCCATCCCTGTGAGCTCCCTCCATCCATCCCTGTGAGCTCCTCCATCCCTGTGACCTCCCTCCCTCCATCCTGTGAGCTCCCTCCATCCCTGTGAGCTCCCTCCATCAATCCCTGTGAGCTCCTCCATCCCTCCCTGTGAGCTCCCTCCATCCCTGTGACCTCCCTCCCTCCATCCCCATGAGCTCCTCCATCCCTGTGAGCTCCCTCCATCCATCCCTGTGAGCTCCTCCATCCCTGTGACCTCCCTCCCTCCATCCCCGTGAGCTCCTCCATCCCCGTGCTGGGCGCTCTGCCATTTCCCTTCTCTTTGTCACTTCTCCTGCATCTCCCTTTGCTTACATCTTGTACCCTTCTCTTCTGCTTCTCCTCTTATACATCCCTTGCTCTCACCAGGACAGCTTCCAGACCTTTTTTCCTCCATTTATACTTTCCATTTGGCTTGATCTCAGCTCTCTCTACAGAGTCCCTGCTGTTTTCTAGGGCAGATCCTGAAAACCTTCCGGAAGCCCACAGAAATAACAAAAGCTCCCTCTTTACTTGGTAGTGCAGTGGAATTTGGGACACCTGCCTTACTGCTTTCTGAGACAAAGGGACACAGGCTTTGGAAGAGAGCATGGGGGCACAAACTCATGTTCTTATATGTTTCCTTCAAAGACACATGGAGTGTCCTCTAGTCATATCCTGTTGGCTCCCTGCTCGATCCTACGGCCCCCTTGGAGGAACCAGAAAAAGAAATAAAGCCTAGAACTCAATCTTGATCATCCATCCCTGGCCCTGGGTTGGGAGAACAAAGTGTAGAGGGATGTGGGGAGGGGGGAGAGGTTGGGAAGAGAAAAAGGAGGCAGGACTCCATGTAGGAATGCAAAGATGGAAATTAAGGCAAGAAGAGAGGGGGAGGGGCAAGGAGGAGAGAAAGGGGTAGGAAAACAAAGACTAGCGAGGTCAAGGTACTGAGTTAGGTTTGCTTACTTAGGGTGGCCGGTGTCTCTCTAGACTCGGGGGGCACTCACCTTGGAGCTGCTGAATCTGCTTGGTAAATACTTCTGCCTGCTGGGCACTGGCCAGCCGCTCATCCTCCAGGAGCCCTGAAGTGAGAGGGACATCAGGTTGGGAACCAGGGAAACACAGAGCCTTGGAGCCCAGGCCCCCTGCCCTGCCCCAGGCGCTCACCCTGAAGTTCCAGGGAGTCATCCTCATGCTGCCCAGCGAGCTCACGGGTCTCCTCCAGCTCTGCCACCAGCTGGAGCACCTGAGCCCTCAGCTCCTCCAGCTCTGTCTCTGTGAGGCTCAGGCCCCGATGCTTGCTCATGGACAGGGAACCCAAACCTCCTCCTTTCTGCACTTGAGCTTCTTCAACCTCTTCCTCTTCTTCCTCCTCCTCTTCCTCCTCATACAGAGCTGGGAGTAACACCTCCCCTAGGAGAGACAACCATCCCACTGGAGAGTCAATGCCCATTTTCCTCAACAGTCCTTCCAGAGTCCTGCACCTTACCGCCCCAGGGACTGGATTGTAGAATAGTGCCACCTGGTGTCTTCCCAGGTTCCCCTGGGCTGGACCTAACTCATGCAGAGGCTCTGGTGGGTCAAATTTGGAAGCACCCTTTCCCACTTCCAAGCTCCTAGTATTGAATGTCTACTGCCTTTACAGCAGCATGCTGGCTCATCTACAAGAAGCTAGCATGAGGACACCTGGCACTTCTAGTATGGTCACTGGGTAGTGGGACAAGGAGTTAAGAAAGGATTCAGACTTTCAGACACAGCTTCGTATTTAGGCCAAATCAGGAAAGATTGGGAAAACAACAACAAAAAAACCCACATCCAGGTGGCTTGCAAAATATTGGCCTTTTCATAATAGGAACACACCGTCGTGGCCTGTAGGTAGAGAAGAAAACATTCAAAGGAAATGGTTCTGAGCTGTTTACTGGATACATGTGGGAGCCCTTTCAAATGGATGCTGTCAAATAACTTTTTGAAAATTTCTACACTTATGTTTTTCCTGTTGGGTGCCATGAGGTCCACCTCTTTCCTGTTGACCCAAGTTGGTTTTGGTTTTCAGGGTTAAGTCTGAAGCTGAACTCATGTATAACAGAAAGTCTGCCTTTTTTTTTTTTTTTTTTTTTTTTTTTTTTTGGTTTTACGAGACAGGGTTTCTCTGTATTGTTTTGGAGGCTGTCGGTCCAGCCTGGCCTGGAACTCACAGAGATCCGCCTGCCTCTGCCTCCCAAGTGCTGGGATTAAAGGCATGTGCCAGAAAGTCTGCCATCTTAACACATTTGAAGCATTATTTATTTATTTTATGCATGTGGGTGTTTTTCCTGCTTGTATGTCTGTCCATCGTGTGCATGCAGTAGCCTTCGGGGTCAGTAGAGGGTGTTGGATCTCCCGGAACTGGAGTTATAGGATGGTTGTGAGCTCCCATGTGGGTGCTGGGAATCAAACACTGGATAACTACTAAGCCATCTCTCCAGTACTGTTAACCTATTTTAAAAACTGAATTGGAGGGGCTGGAGAGATGGCTCAGCAGTTAAGAGCACTGACTGCTCTTTCAGAGGACTTAGGTTCAATTCCCAGCACCCACAAGGTGGCTCACAACTGTCTGTAACTCCAATTCTAGGGGACCTGACACCCTCACACAGACATACACACAGGCAAAAGACCAATGCACATAAAGTAAAAATAAAATCATTTAAAAAAAAACAAGCAAACACTGAATTGGAGCCAGGTGAGGTCCTAACACTTGGATGGCAGAAGCAAGCAGGTCTCTGTGAGTTCAAGGCCAACCTGGTCTCCAGAGCCGGTCCCAGGACAGCCAGAACTGCTACACATAGAACATAAAAACCCTGTCTTAGAAAACAAACAAACAAAAAACCAAACCAAAACAAAACTCTTGAATTGGTACTGGTCCCACCTTTCGGGTTGGTGAGCACTCCTTTTGCTGCAATGCAGTTGCTGTAAATAGCAATCTTGTCTTGGTGGAGACTGCTTTGTTTTTAAATTCTGAATCTCCGGTTTTCCTCTTCTAATACCAACAGCATACGGTTCATCTGAGACCCCTTATGCTGTCGAGTCTCTAGGGGAGGCCTGTACTGAACTGTAAAGGGGCCTCGGGTCACTTCACAGGAAGTCCTGGATAATGTGTTGGTCCTCCCTGCCCTGTCACGTGGGAGCGGTGTTGGCGAGTTGACTTCACCTAGTTCTCTCCTAACTAAGCCTCTCTCACTAAAGCTGCAAGGCTCCATTCAAAGTTGACAGCGGTGGCACCAGAAAGCCAGTTCACACGCCCGCCCATGTCCTGGCGTTTAAAAATAAGAGACAGCTTGGGATCCAGGTCAGCAAGCAGCCAGAACATGCACCCCGCTGAAAGGCTGCTTCCAGGCTCTGTTCAGCAGGACCTCTGTCTGTCTGGCAGCGTCCCCCAGGACACACAACCTGGTTAGCTGGGTGACTGGAGCCCAAAGGACTGTGCCCGAACTTCCATCAATGCCTGAGCCCACGGCAGGCCTGGAGCTCTGCCACCAGGGAGGAGGGGCCTGAGATGAAGTGACGGAAGGACCATGTCCTGGCTCAGAGCTCTGTCTGGGGTCAGGGAAGGAAGAAGGATGGAAGGAATTGGGGAGTAGGGTGATGGGAGATAGAAAGCCTTTTTTTTTTTTTTTTCCGCCAGAAAACTCACCCTCCATAGCTTGCATCCCACGGCGTTCCAGGGACCCCCAGCGCTGGCCTTTCTTCCTCTCACAACCCTCAGATACCTCATAAGAGCCTAAAGTGGTTACCGTGGGTCCTGTAAGCAGGAGAAAGTAGGCACTGTAGGATCCGAAAGAGGCAGGGGGCTGAGGGGAAAGAAAGGGACGCGGATTCTTGCCTGGGAGCCCCGAAATTTGTAATCCTACTGGAGGAGCCTGACTCACTCTGTGAATCTACTCCCTTCGCCACCTCTCATGCTCCGCCTAAGGAGAGGACCCCAGGCCGGCGCTGCCCAACCTCAGCACCTCTGCTCCAGGATGCTGCCGGCTCCCCTCCCTCGCCCAGACAGAAAGAGGGTGAGTGTTTATCTCGGGGCACAAGAAGAGCGGTAGGATGGGAACTAAGAAAGAAGGGTTTGGGAGGATGCGGTGGCGCAAGGCAGGGAAGGGAGGGGCGGCCGGACCTGGAGGGAAGGTGCTCCAACCCAGGCCTCTCCTCTCCCCTCCCCTCCCTCTCTAAACCTCGCCCGGCCCACCCTCACCCCGTGGTCGAGAGCTTTCATGAACTGGAAGGGTGCGGGCTCGAGATCCCCCTCCCCACCGCCCCTCGCGAGCTGGAAGCACCGTCCGGCTGGAGAGGCGAGGCGGGGAGCGCTTGGGGAGTGACCGCTAGGGAGGGGACACCCCAGGTCGAAAGATGGAGAGCTGTCGCAGGTGGAGGCCAGGGCGGAGGAAGTCGACTCAGCACCCGGAGCGCCCGGGGGTCAGGAGGAAGGAGAGCCGAGGGGGAAGGAGCATGGGGGTGCTGAGGGAGGGGCGGCTCTGACCTGGGCTGGGGCAGCTCCAGCCCGCGGCTCCCGCGCCGGCCCCGCCGCCTGCCTCCATGGCCGCTGCCGCCGCCGCCGCCGCCTCCCGAGCAGAAGCCGCAGCCGCGGGGCCGGAGACCCGGAGCCCGGTGCGCAGGGAGGAGAGAGGGCGGGCCGAGGGGGCGGGGCCTGGCCTGGCCACCTGACGCGGGTGCCCGCCTGCTGCCGCCCGGAAACCCTCCCTGTCCCCGCGGCTCCGGACCGGGTAGGGACCAGCACTGGAGGCTCAGTGCGTCTTAACGAAGTGCCCAAGCCTCCCCCGAGGCAGCTCCGGGTCTGCTGCGCCCGCACAGCGGGCGTGAGCTACCGGGTCTTAAGGATGCTCCCAAGGAGGGACAAGATGGGTTGGTTCTGGCGACAGAACCCACCCTGGGTCAGCCGCTCGTAAGGACCTCTGTGCTCTGGGTTTCAGGGCCTGGTCCTGCCTGGTGATTGAGGCCGAGAAAAAAAAAAAGAGCAAGAATGGTCTGTTTCCTGCAAATGCGCAGACACGCGCCCTCTTCCTTAGTCTACACGTTAGGGCCAGCGTCTCCTTGGCCGCAGCTCACCGAGCCCATCCCCTCCCGGTGGCCTCACGCGCCGCAGAGCTGCTGCAGGGCTGGAGAGTAGGGAAGCTGAGACTTGGATGTGCCAACTACAAGGCAGTAATCGCTGCTTTTGCCGAATTCCCACCAAGCCAGAGCCAAGGACTGACTTAGGAGGAGCCCTCCGTAGTTCAACCCTGCTGCATCAGTCACCAAGACCTGTCCTCTCCCCTGTCCTTTGAGTCACGCCCCGCGGCTGTGGGCACCACTGATGTTCCCTCTAACAGGGAACCACAGGGCTTATTTCACCTTTTCAACTATTCACTCAAGAGATGATCTTGAGGCAGATGTGACATCTCAGCAGGTGTCATTCAGGTCAGAAGTGGATACCCCGAGTCAAAACTGTGGGGCGATTTCTAAGCTGGGTACACACACCAGTTAGTTCTTTCGCTTGCAGTCTCATTCCTAAAGTTTGGACATGGATTGGCCGCGTTCACCTTCTCGGATGCCAGGCTCGCAAGCTCTCCCTGTTCCGCAGGAACGAAGTACTTCTTTGCCTGCATAGCCCCTGCTCATCAGCCATTTCAGCCCTGGGTTGAGAGTCTCTAGACACCCCATCCCTTCCTTGTTAGATACCCTGCTGTGCTCTTCTGACCTTGCTGTTAAGGTTGGCAAGTGTCCTAGTCATCTTTGTGTCTTCAGCGTCCAGCAAAAACCCTGGCCCATGGAACAAAATGAGGAAGTGAATCTTCCAACTGCATTAACCTGCGGGTCATCCGGCCAGGCTCGGGCAGCAAGGTAATTGTTAGAGATGATGGAAAGTCTTGGGGACTAAAGGAGACTAACTCATGGCTCAGAGGTTAAGAGCACTGACTGCTCTTCCAGAGGTCCTGAGTTCAATTCCCAGCAACCACATGGTGGCTCACAACCATCTATAATGAGATCTGGTGTCCTCTTCTGATATGCAGACAGAACACTGTATACATAATAAATAAATAAATAAATAAATAAATAAATAAATAAATAAATCTTTAAAAAATAAAAAAATAAAGGAGACTAACTCTGGGAGCTCGGTGGTAATTGTTAGAGATGACGGAAAGTCGTGGGGAACTAAAGGAGACTAACTTTGGGAGCTCGGTGGCCCTGCCCTGTGCACCTCTTTCTGGTTCTGTCTCAGCACAGGTCACATTAGCAGTTGGCAGTGGGCAAATGGAAAGAAAGAAGTTGTGGGTTGTGACATCCAGGGGTCCGAGCTCTCCTTAGGGGAGCCTGGATCTTGAGCATTGGGACTAATCTCTCCCTGGTTCCTGGGGTGCAGATCATCACTCATTGTTGATCTGGGGGCTTTCAAGGAGGACCTGAGCCAGTCTTTAGTAGGAGGCAAACCCTGTTCAGACCAGGTTGAGATGAGGGTGAAGTTAGGGGGCAGAAGGAAAGAGCTTGGGTATGGGGAGGGGGGCTGTAGTTCAGGGTTGTGTCTCTGAAAGGTCAGACCTGCTGGGCGTGTCAGCCAGGTGATCAGCTTAGAGGGGTGATCTGGGTTAATCCTCATAATCACAGGGTTTAGGACTCAGTCTCACCCCAATCCCATCCCAGGAGATCATCCTTCCTGAGGCCCGATGCAGCCATTTATCCCCCTTTACCCTATTTCTAAATGCCCAGAGCGGCCATTAAAACAAGCATGCAGAGAAGCAGAGTTCAAGCGCTAATGTGACAAATGTGTGCACCCCAGACTGCTCATATCATTTTATTTTCCCTAGATTCTGGGGACTGAACCTTGGACCTTGTGCATGTAGGCAAGTGTCCCTCTACCCAGCTGCCTCCCTGGCCTTCTTTACGTTTTACTTTGAAACCAATTTTATATTTTTATCAATTCTTGGAGAATTTCATACAATCCATTTTGATTCTGTTTACCTTCCCCCACTCCTCCCAAGCCCACCCCCTTCACCCTCACCTCATTAACCCCCCAGCTGTGAGTTGTCTTCTTTTATCTTTTAATCGAATCCATTTTGGATTGTCCTCCCACCCTTGGGAGCAGGGCCTGCCCTGGAGTGTGGTCAGGCCTGCCAGGGAGTCATATCATTAAAGAAAACTGACTTTCTCTCTCCCAGAAGCAATTTTACTTTTTACAACTATGTTTTTAAAACTTACTTATTTGAAGGTGCGTGAGCATATTTGTCTGCATTTCTATATCTGTGCCCCACATGTAGGAAGTGCCCATGGAGGCTGGAAGAGGGCACTGGACGGTGGGAATGGAGTTACAAACGGTTGTGAGCTGCCACATAGGTTCTGGGACTCAAACCCAGGCCTTCTGGAAGAGCGGCCAGCCTCTTAATCACTGAGCCATCTCTCCAGCACAATTAATATCTTGCCAAATTTGATTCTGAGGTAGGTAAGCACAGGGAGTAGTGTAGCAATTTGGGATCCTGCTTGGGTTTAGTCATGTACAGTCCTTCTCTCTTGTAATGTGCTTGGCAGCCTAGTTCCTTCACCTGAATGTACTATGCATACACAACCCTCTTCAAACACCACATCTAGCAGTCATGGACCCCTACCCAAATCAGAACACATACACCACTCTTTGAACAGCAGTTTAAGTTTCTCCACTCCTAACAACTATCAAGTTTTTTATCCAAATGCATTCCCAACAGGGCTGCAGAGAGGTCTCAGCCGTTAAAGGCTAGGCTTGCAACAACAATAATAAAAGACAAATATATTCCCAATGCATCTGAGTAGAAAGAGTAGAAAGGCAGTCCGACCTGAAAAGTTTACAAAAGGGTAAGGCTGTGTCCATGAGTAAAGTTTTAGGGAGAATACTGTATTTGTCATCTTATGTGTGTGTATAATTGGGTGCCTCTGTAATTAAAACCAGATGCATTATGGAAAGGCATATGTGAAAAATAATTATATGGGGGCTGGAGAAATGGCTCAGAGGTTAAGAGGACTGGCTACTCTTCTAGAGGTCCTGAGTTCAATTCCCAGCAGCCACATGGTGGCTCACAACCATCTGGAACGATATCTGGTGCCCTCTTCTGGTGTGCAGGCAGAACACTGTATACTTAATAATAAATAAATTTTAAAAAAAGTAGAAGTAGTAGTCGTAAATTTAAAAAAAAGAAAAATAATTATATGACATAACCTATTAATCAAAACAGAGAGCTACTCTGATTATGCACTTTAGTAACCAAACTCCTCTGAACCCCATAAAGGGAATCCTCAAGTCAAAGTTGAGGGTCCTTGAACAGTCTCTCATCCTGTGGACCACTGATCCCGTGGATTTCTTTCTGGTCCGTGCAGACTCTCATCCTGTGGACCACTGATCCCGTGGATTTCTTTCTGGTCCATGCAGTCTCTCATCCTGTGGACCACTGATCCCGTGGATTTCTTTCTGGTCCGTGCAGACTCTCATCCTGTGGACCACTGATCCCGTGGATTTCTTTCTGGTCCGTGCAGACTCTCATCCTGTGGACCACTGATCCCGTGGATTTCTTTCTGGTCCGTGCAGACTCTCATCCTGTGGACCACTGATCCCGTGGATTTCTTTCTGGTCCACACTGTTTGCTTTGCTTTGAACAGTTTCCTTGGCACTTTGCAGATCTGTGTCAGCCCTTACTTGAATTAGAACCCTGGGACCTGGAAAAACCCAACCTTGACCATCCTTGAAAGTTGTTCTTTAGCCAGGCATGGCGGTGCATGCCTTTAATCACAGCACGTGGGGAGCAGTGGTAGGCAGATAGGTCCCTGTGAGTCTGAGGCCAGCCTGGTCTACAGAGCGAGTCCCAGGATAGCCAGGGCTGTTACACAGAGAAACCCTGCCTCGAAAACCCAAAAGAAAGAAAGGAGTTGTCCATATATAGTCACAGAAATTACATAATTTTTATTTGTGTGGTTTAGATATCTGTCTAAATAATGTTACATTATCTACCTTCCTCTGGAAACCTTAAAATTGTAGCTCTCTTCATCCTCTAGTGGGCATTTGGAACGCTTGCAGTTTTCCATAAAAAAGTAAATGCTGCAACTGGCAGTTCTATATATGTCTTCTTGGCATGTGTGTGGCTGACTGTCCCAAGGGCAGATAGCTAGAAGGGAATTTCTGGGTCGTGGAATAGGTGCCTCTAAGTTTTACTAATTGTTGTCAAATTACTCTGTAAAGTAGTTGGGCCAACTTAAAGGCCACAATTTGTGGATTTACTGGTCTTCTTTACTTTCCAGCTGCCAATTGTGTAAAAGCTACTCTTTCTAGTCTCCTTGTACATTTTTCTACAATTCTTTTCCTTCTTTTTTTTCTGTTGTTGTTGAGCTAGGGTCTCATTGTATAGCCTTGGTTAACCTAGAGCTTGCTATGTACAACAAGCTGGCCTCAAACTGCAGAGACCTATCTACCTGTGCCTCCCAAGGGCTGGAGTTAAAAAAAAAAAGTATGTGCCACCACACCCAGCTGTATTCCTCGATCTTTAAGTCTGCAGTCACCATGCTTTTCTAGCAAATAGAAATGGCTTAGCACAGGCCAACACTCTTTCCCAGTTCCTATGTTTCAATCTGGTATTTTGGTTTTAACCTGTCTTTAACCCCACTAAGATTCATCACCACCATCATTATAGGTAGTCTACCGTCATCACCCTCTGAACACGATTTGTTTAGATTCACTCTCGTTTCTTTTACTTTCTGTTTTTTGTTTTGTTTTGCTGCTGTTTGTTTGTTGTTGTTTTGTGTGTTTTTTTTTTGTTTGTGGTTTTTTTTTTGTCCTGTGTTAGGACAGGAGCGTTAAGAATGCCTTTAAGGGGCTGGAGAGATGGCTCAGAGGTTAAGATAAGAGCACTGGCTGGCTGTTCTTCTAGAGGTCCTGAGTTCAATTCCCAGCAACCACATGGTGGCTTACAACCATCTGTAATGAGATCTGGTGCCCTCTTCTGGCGTGCAGGCAGAACACTGTGTACTTAATAAAAGAATGGCCTTGAAATTCTGATCCTCCAGTCTCCATCTCCCAAGTGCTGGGTTACAGGTGTGGACCACCACACCCAGTTAGATAGAACCTGGGCTTCCTGCAACTAGTCTTTTTCCTTTAAATCTCTGCCAACTAAGCCACTAATGTATCTCCAGCCTTACTAATGTATCTATAAATTCCTCTATTCACCATTTCTTCTTGCATTCCACTCTTTCTTGTTTCTGCTTTCTTTCTTATGAAATATATCTACTTGTAGCATGTTGGTGAAAGTCGTTGCCTGGCAATTATTCTCAGTCTTTTTCTTAAAATGCCTGGATGTTATACTCCTTAAATGGAAATTAGGTGGGCAGAGTTTCCCCCCCCCTTGGACTTTTTGTTTTGCTTTGTTGTTTGTTTTGTTTTGAAACAAGGTCTCACTCTGTAACCCACAGTGGCCGGGAACTTGCTAGGTAGCCGAGGCTGGCCTTAAACTCCAGAGCGGCTTCTGTGAGAGAAATACTGTGTAAGCATAAGACCCGAGTTTGGATCCCCAGCAACCACTTAAAAAGCCAGGCATGGCAGCATACAACTATAATTCTAGCAGTGGGGGGAGGAGCGGGGGAGACATGTGAATCCCAGGGTTCCTGAGGCCCAGCCAGTCTAGTCGAAATGGCAAGCTCCAGGTTCAGGAAAAGACCCTACCTTAAAAAATAAGATGGAGAGGAATAAAAGAAGACATTTGACAATAAACAACATCTGGTTCTCATGGCACACACAAAACACACTACACACATGTACACACAACACGCACACACATACACCACACATATACACACACAACACATACATGCATACACATGTGCACATAGGCACACCATACACATACACATGTACACACCACACACACACACACACACACACACACACACACACGTATACACAGAGCTACCAACAACAGCTAGGTACTTTCCTTTCTGGCTGATTTTTTAAATTAATTTTTACTTAAATTAAAAACAATCTTATTTTTACATAACTAACCCCCCCCCCCCAGTATTCCTCCATAGGGAATGGGCTCCCAAAGCCCATTTGTGCACTAGGGATAAATACTGGTTCCACCCCCAGAGGCCTCCCAGCTGATATCCACATTCAGGGGGTCTGGTTTTGTCTTATGCTGATTTCCGAGCTGTCAGTCTGGGGTTTGTGAGCTCCTACTTGCTCAGGTCAGCTGTTTCTGTGGGTTTCCCCAGTGTGGTCTTGACCCCTCCCTCTCTGCAACTGGATTCCAGGAGTTCAGCTCAGTGCTTAGCTGTGGGTGTCTGCTTCTGCTTCCATCAGCTACTGGATGAAGGCTCTAGGATGGCATTTAAGGTAGTCATCAATCTCATTATAGGGGAAGGGCACTTAAGGTAGCCTCTCCACTATTATTACTTAGATTCTGAGTTCAGATCATCCTTGTGGATTCTTGGACATTGCCAGATTTTTCGTTAAATCCGTAATGGCTCCCTCTATCAAGGTATCTCTTTCCTTGCTCTCCTTCTCTGTTCTTCCCCCAACTCGACCGTCCTGACCCCTCATGTTCTCCTTCCCCCTCCCCTTCTACTCCCCTTCCTCCCACCCCCTCCCCTTCTGGCTGATTTTAAGATCTTCTTTTCTGTTGGTTGCTATAGCTTCACCACCCTATTGAGTTCGGGATTCCTCAGTGTGAAGATTTATGTCTGGTCTTGAGTCTGGAAAGTTCTCATTTTTCACAATACTACATTGCTCTTGCTTGTTCAGCCTCTTAGCATGTCTCTTTCCCTCCCTTGTATCTTTTAACTATTCTTTCATAGTTCCTCATATTATTTTTCTACTTGCTCACCTTTCTGAATGATTTGTTTTGTTCTTTTGGTTCTTTGTTTTTGCTTCTTGAAATAGGGTTTCTCTGTGTAGCCTTAGCTGTCCTGCAACTCCCTCTGTAGACCAGGTTGGTCTCGATCTCAGAGATCCACCTGCCTCTGCCCCCCTGTGTGCTGGGACTAAAGGCGTGCGCCACCACTGCCCAGCCATTCTGGATGATTTTTATTAGCTCTATCTTCTAGTTCACTAGTTCTCTCTGAGTCTAATCTTTTTAGTGCATCGTTGCCCCCCCCCCCCACGCCCACTATCTC
Organism: Mesocricetus auratus; assembly: GCF_017639785.1. Lineage (NCBI taxonomy): Eukaryota > Metazoa > Chordata > Mammalia > Rodentia > Cricetidae > Mesocricetus > Mesocricetus auratus. The sequence goes on from NW_024429200.1 coordinate 12,160,652, forward strand.
TTCTTTCTGTTTTTTGGCAGAGTTCTTGTATCTCAGGCTGGCCTGATGCTCCTTGTGTAACTGATGATGACCTTGAACGCCAAGATTACAGATGTGCACCACTATGGCCTCCTGCATGCCAGGCCAGAAACTAACTGAGCTTCCTCCCCAGCCCGTTTTAAGATTCATTTTATGTGTATGTGTGTTTTACCTACACGCATGTTTGTGTAGCATGTGCGTGCCTAGTTCCTGTGGAAGCCAAAAGAAGGTATTGGGTCCCCTGGAACTAGGGTTACGGACAGTTGTAAGCTGCCATGTGGGTGCTGGGCATCAGACCCAGGCCCTCTAACCACTGAACCATTTCTCTAGCCCTCTGTTTTTCATTTCTGAGTGTTTTATTTCATTCCCTCAACAATCTCCTTATAACCATGGTTATTCTCATCACAGTTTTTTTGTCTTAATCTTTAATATTTGATGTGTACTTACTATGTAATGGTTTTCATGTAGCATCATCCCACCTCTTGGAGTAAGTACTCTTGTATGCTGTGCCCCCTTAGGAGGAATTACCTCATGGAAGAATTTCATTTCGTCTGGGAGTCACCCCAGAGATGGAGACAGGGCACTCTTAGCGGGACTCTTAGATGGACCGGTAGGGATCCTGAAGAAAGCAGCTCTACATGGCAGGTGATGAGGCCCAGCTGTTGCTTAGGGGAACACATGCACAGTAGGCTGTTGATTGCCCTCAGGAACACAGGGAGGTGAGGGATTCTGCCGGGGGGGGCACAGTAAGGGGCGGGGCACAGAGTGTGGAGAGGGGCTTAAGGAATGGCTGCAGATTGGGTGAGTCTGGTTGTCTGACGACTTTGCTATTAGTTTTAGTTTGTGTATGTATCCAATATGTCATGATCATATCTAGCTCCCAACCCCTCCTCCATGACTCAGTGTTGCCAGTGTGTTTGTGGGTGTCCCCGCTCCACGGAGCACGGGAGGGGCTCCATGCCAGAGCAAAACCAATCTTGCTTCCCCAGCAGCCACCAACTGCCAATAGCTCCTCAGCTAGGTGTGGGACCAGGTGAGTCCCACCCTGACTGGCAGTGTTGTGAGCGACCACCTAAACACCTTATCAGTGTCTGGGGATGGTCGAGTCTGTAGGAAAACTACAGACTGTGTAACAGTTTTCTGGCTGCATAACAGGTTTTTTTGTTTGTTTGTTTTGATTTGATTTTTTTTTTTTTTTTTTTGGTTTTTACAAGACAGGGTTTCTCTGTATTGTTTTGGAGGCTATCGGTCCAGCCCGGCCTCGAACTCACAGAGATCCGCCTGCCTCTGCCTCCCGAGTGCTGGGATTAAAGGTGTGTGCCACCAACGCCCGGCTTGATTTGATTTTTATTGCAGTTTGTACTTCTTGTTTAGAAAAAGTAGAAGAAACTGGGAAATCCTCCACAAATGATAGTATTTCGCTGTGATTTCTTCAGCAGTTTCTCTCTTGGGCCTATCCTTTCCATCCCCTTCTCCCTTTCTCCTTCTTTCCTTTCTTATGTTTCTTTTTTCTTTCTTTTCTATTTTTGGTGAAATTCCCCCATATACCCTGGTTTTGTTGAACTCTGTCTTGCTTCAGTATGGTTATGTGGTATTTCTGGGAATTCCAAGGGTCAGGAAACAGGTTTTCTTTTGGTCTTTTTGTTAGGTCCCAGTACCATGTAGATGACTTAAAATTGGCTTCTTCACCCAGGACTCCTAGTGGAAGCCTGGGAACCACAGCCATGCTTGTCCAGTTTGCCACGTGGAAGCAGCAGTGTATATATTAGTGCTTCTACTCTGCAATGAGCAGAGTAGCAATGTGGCAGCTGGCCAAGGAGGAACAGAAAAGAATAAATAGGGCTCGTCCGGGATTTGAACCCGGGACCTCTCGCACCCTAAGCGAGAATCATACCCCTAGACCAACGAGCCGCTGGTAGTTACTTCTGGCCAGATGTGTCCTCTCTACCACATCATCATCTTTAGTAGCAGTAGTTGTGGTTCCTAGGAGCAGTTTCTCTGCTACTCCACTCAGGCTGGCTCCCAGCCCAGGCAGGCAGCTCTCCAGCAGGCCTTGTCCTGGGCTCCTTCCTCAGCCACACAGCCTCTCCTCTGCCTGGAGCTCCACACAGGGCTCATTCTTCCAAAAGCCTTGGTGGGAGACGGCCAGGTCCCAGCAGGCACCTCTCCGCTGGGTAGCGGAGTTCTGGCAGTCAATTAAGAGGCGTTCTATGTTCTTAGCGCCTGGTCAGACCACTAGGAAAATTTCTCCACATCTGGGAAACTCCTGGGTGGCAACCCAGAAGCCAGACCCAGCTCACCCTTACGTAGACCACACTGGCTGACTTACCTAACTCCTTCCATCTGCTGGGAAAGGCAACACCTGCCCTGTCTACCTTCCAGGGTGTTGGTAAGGACCAGGTGAGGGGACACGGAAGGGCTCTCCAACCGCGTGGTTATAGTGGGGACCGAGGGCGGGGAAGGACCCAGCAGAAGAGTGGCCGCTCACCAACCTCTTGACTCTGGGGCGGCCCGATGAGGTCCACATTCCCTGCTGCAAGAGGACACTGGCCTGCACTCATCCAGTGTCCGCTGTTTGTCGGAGTGCTTGCCTGGTTGTAGCCTCCTGCATCTGAAGCCGCTTCTAATGCAGGACACATAGCTTCCCAGACTTTCTAGAAAACTGGAGAGAGGAATCCATCCTCACATACCTCCACAGCTTTCCCCACACCGGCCAGCCCTGCTCAGCGGTCCCCGGAAGCTGCCAAGTGTCAGCTCTCAAACAGCTCTCATCTCAGAGAGTCAGGAGCTTGTTTCTGAGGCCATGCAGTGGCACAGCCTTTAATCCAAGGCTCAGGAGGCTGATGCCAGGAAGGATTACATAGCAAGTTTCAGGCCATCTGAGGCTGCATAGTAAGACCCTGTCCAAGAGGAGGACGGTAGAGCCAAATAAGTGACCATGGCCCAGGTTGCCCCAAATACCATTTTCCAGAGTGGTGCAAGGAAAAGTTGATACACATGCATCTTTGGTTCAACACTCAGGAGGCAGAGGCAGGTGGATCTCGGGAGGCCAGCCTTGTCTACAGAGAAATTCCAGGACAGCCATGATAACCTAGAGAAACCCTGTCTCAAAAACAAAACCAAACCAAAAACCAAACAACAACAACAAGACTGCTATAAGTTAGAGCCCTTTTCAAATGCAGTGATGGGAACATCATGTAGGTGAATTAGAACAAAGTGGGGGAAATCTCTGTTATGGCTTCAGCTGCTATCTGATAACATTCTTTTTGGATGGCGGAAGCTAGTGGTTTGTTAAGACATTGCAAAATGCTTCATGGAATAGTCACAAGGACACTGGGTCGGACACTGGTGGGCAATGGCTATTAATACGAATAAAGACAGCCCAAGATAATTTAGCCCCAGATCTGCAACATTCCAACTCTCCACCATTATTAAATTCTTCACTAGAATGCTCTTCCCACTGAGCTGCTTGGCAGCTGACACAATTAGGAAATTCTTATCAGCTGATCAGTCTCACAGAACCTTTAACATAGGCTTGGTTTGTTTCTGAGAGCTTCCGTCCACACAAGGGTGACCTGCACACAGGCGGTGTGGATGGGAGCCTGGCCGGTGGGAAGGAGCCCCAAAGAGGGTGAGGGGGTGAAGTCATGGCTCAGGCTAGGACGTGTAGGGGACGCAGTGGTCTCTGCTGGGCCCGTTCTGCATCTGACACACAGGGCACCCTCTCTTGCTTTTAGGGGCTTCTGTGAGCAGGGAGCTCCCAGTGGGCAGAGACCTATTTTAGTGGTCTTCGAGCAGAACGGCACCCTGTGAGGTGACCCTTCCGAAGGTCCCGCACGGGCCTCACTTATGGGAATGGACTAGCCAGCATTCCTTTGCTCCTGGGCTAAGTTTTATTATTGCCGCTCAGGACTGTCTGTACCATGTAGGCTCTGACGACAAGTCTTGGGGGGGATGAGGGGCTGGGGGGAGGCTAGGGGGCGGGGGTGTGCAGTCTCATCTATTCTCAAACCAGAGAAGCTTTAACCGTAGCTGCTCCTATGCTTTCAACGGCCTTATAAATAAAAATACACACACACACGTCATTCCATAACCTCAGCACACATTCTTCTTGATGGGTGCCTCAAGGGTGGTCATTGCTCCTGAGGGGACTTTGCTGAAGATGTTTCAGAGCTGAAACTCCACTTAGGTCCTGGCCAGTGCTTTGGGGTTGGGAGGTTCTGAATTTGGGGCAGGATTGCTCTCTGCATGGCGTCCAGAGCACGATTCTGGATACTGGATGCCAGTCATCTCATCCCCGCAGTTTGGGCATTATGAACCACTTCTCCATGCTTCCAGAGGCTTCCAGCACGAGGCGGAGGGTGGGTGTGGGGGGGAGCTCCCTACTGGAAATCCATCAGCACCTACCTGCAGTTTAGTGCCAGACTACAATGACCGTAGGAGTCCAGGTCCATCATTGTTCAGGTGTTTCTACATCAAAGAAGCCACAGAGAGAATCTTCTAGAGAGACCCACTGTACCTCTGGAGCGCTCAAACTTTCTCCCAAGCAGAAAGATGGCTTTCAGTCTGGCAACTCCTCCCTCATATCTACTAAAGCATGACGGGCCTTCCTGATTCCAGTCATGTATCTAGAGAACCCTGTGTGTCAGCATCAGCAGAATTGTCACAAACGTGTCAAGTTCATTGTCCCCTCTGCATGGAAAGCACACAGCACTGCTGGTAAGATGGCTGTGGGTAAGGGTGACTGCCCAGGTTGATGACCCAGGTGGTGGAAGAAGAGATCTAGCTCCTGTAAGTTGTCCTCTGACCTCCACTTGGGTTCTGGAGCACAAGCTAACCCTACAGTTGTCTCTGGAAGGAGTAGCTGCAGCCAGGGTAGGATGAAGCGTTAGTGTATATTCTTTTGGTAATTTTTGAATTTCATAAGTACCAAGCAGAGAAGAAAAATGATTAGGATAAGGAGAAATGCATCTCAAGCCTCTAGATACGAGACGTTGCCTGGACCAGAGGAGCCCCCTGGACTTGGGAATTCCACCTCCCACATTCTTCTGGCTTATGTGCTGCGAGTTTGTCTTTGGAGCCAGAGATCTAGTGGTATATTTCTGTGTCTGCTGTTGAGGACATTGTTTATTGTATTTCACCAATATCTCCCATTTGAAGTCCCCAGAGAGGCTTTTTTATCTATCATAACTGCAAAAATAGTTGGTTTGCGTTGGTTTACATCAACTTTTGCCTAGACTCTCCTGAACGTCGAATTATGCAAATGAGTAGCTTCTTTTTTATTTGATTTTTAAAAATGATTTTCATTTTACATACCAACCCCAGTTCCTCCTCCCTCCCCTTCTTCCGTACACCCACTTCCCACTTCCCCCCTTCCGAACCCTCATCTACTCCTCATAGGGGATAAGGACTGCCTTGGGGAGTCAATGAAGTCTGTCGTATCAACTTGAGGCAGGACATAGCCCTTCCCCCCTGCATCAAGACTGAGCAAGGTATCCCATCATAGGGAATGGGCTCCAAAAAGCCATTTCATGCCCCTGGGATAGGTCCTGGTGTCATTGCCAGCCTCCCCCAACAGATCAAGTCACATAACTGTCACCCACATTCAGAAGGCCTAGTTTGGTTCCATGCAGGTTCCCCAGCTGTCAGTCCATAGTCTGTGAGCTCCCACTAGCTCAGGTCAGCTGTCTCTGTGGTTTTCCCCATCATGGTCTTGACCCCCTTTGTTCATATGATCCCTCCTCCCTGACTTCGTCTGAACTCCAGGAGCTCAGCCCAGTGCTTGGCTGTGGGTCACTGCATCTGCTTCCATCAGTTACTGGATCTAGGCTCTATGATGACAATTAGGGTAGTCACTGATCTGATTACAGGGGAAGGCCCATTCAGACACCCTCTTTAATATTGCTAGGAGTCTTAGCTGGGGTCAACCTTATAGATTCCTGAGATGAGTAGCTTTTATAACAGTGGTTTTCAACTTTTCCTAATGTTGTGACCCTTTAATATAGTTCGTTATATTGCGGTGACCCCCTAACCATAAAATTATTTTCATTGCTGTTTTATAACTGTAATTTTGCTACTGCTATGAATCTAATGTAATTGTTTATGTTTTCCAGTGGTCTTAGGTGACCTCTATTAAAGGATTATCAACCCCCAAGGGGTCGTGACCCATGGATAGAGAACTGCTTAAGCCTCACTGGATCATCTGTCACATCGTAAATGGTTCACTGTCTGAGCTGGTATCAGGATTTCAGAGAGGCCAAAGAGGTGTCTATCGTGTAGCCTTACATTAGGAGTAAGAGAGCCAAGGCTGTCTTGAATCCATGACAGTCAGAAATCATATGCGACAGTGGAGGCTGACTTTCAGAATGCTGGTTGAGCAATCCAGTTGCCATGTGGCCGATGGCTCTGTCCTCAGGTCCTGCCCAGGTGGATTCTGGACCCTCAGGTGGACTTTTCTAGTAATCTCTGCAGGATCCTACCTGTGAGTGAGCTTCTGTGTGAGGTCACATGTGTGCACATGGGAATGTCAGTCTTTCCAAAATGGCTGACTAGTCTCCTCCCAGAATTCGAGGGTCTGCAACAAATATCCTGGTCAGGCTAGGTTACCACTTTGGGTTTTGTTTAAAGAGTTTTTAAATGTATTTTTATTGTCTTAATTGTATTAGGACTCTGTGTGTGTGTGTGTGTGTGTGTGTGTGTGTACTCACACACAACTGGATCCCCTGAAGATTGAGTTAAAGCAGTTGTGAACTTGGGTCCTCTGTGAGAGCAGTGTATACTCTTAAACACTGAGCCATCTCTCCAGCCCTACACGCACGCACGCACGCACACACGCACACACACACGCATGCACACACGCACGCACTCACACACGCACACACACAGACGAACGCGCGCGCACACACACACGCACGCATGCACGCACGCCGCACGCACGCACACACACACGCATGCACACACGCACGCACTCACACACGCGCACACACACAGACACCGCGCGCTCGCGCACACACACGCACGCCGCACGCACGCACACACACACGCACGCACACACGCACGCACTCACACACGCACACACACACAGACGACCGCGCGCACACACGCACGCACGCACACGCACGCACACACGCACACACGCACGCACACACACACAGACGACCGCGCGCACACACGCACGCACGCACACACACACGCACGCACACACGCATGCACTCACACACGCACTCACACACGCACACACACACAGACGAACGCGCGCGCACACACACACACACGCACGCACACACGCGCACACACACACACGCATGCACACACACACGCACGCACGCACACACACGCACGCACACGCACGCACGCATGCACTCACACACGCACACGCACACAGACGAACGCGCGCACGCACACACACACACGCACGCACACACATGCATGCACACACGCACGCACACGCACACACGCACTCACACACGCACACACACACAGACGAACGCGCGCGCGCACACGCACGCACACACACGCATGCACACACGCACACACACACAGACGAACGCGCGCGCGCACACACACACACACACGCACGCACACACGCGCACACACACACACGCATGCACACACACACGCACGCACGCACACACACGCACGCACACGCACGCACGCATGCACTCACACACGCACACGCACACAGACGAACGCGCACGCACACACACACACGCACGCACACACATGCATGCACACACGCACGCACACGCACACACGCACTCACACGCACACACACACAGATCTAACGCCGCGCACACGCACGCACACACACGCATGCACACACGCACACACACACAGACGAACGCGCGCGCGCACACACACACACACACACACGCACGCACACACGCACGCACTGCGTTAGAATAGGCTGGTGGCCCAGAGGAATGGAGAGGTGGAAGGTGGCCAACACTGGGTGGTGGCTGTAGCAGGGCCTGTGAGTGTCAGCTCACACAGGTTTGCTTACTGGACGGGCCACACACTCCCACTTTCACACTTCTCTAAGTGGACAAGAAAAGGTGGCCGACAGCTATACACTGAGCTGGACTCCAGTTTCACAGAGGGAGGAGGGATGAGCAATGGGGTCAAGACCAGGCTGGTGAAACCGCAGAAACAGCTGACCTGAACAAGGGGGAGCTCATGGACCCCAGAGTGATAGCTGGGAAACCAGCATAGGACTGATCCAGCCCCCTGAAAGTGGTGTCATTCTGGAGGTCTGGTTAATCTATGGCGCCTCTGGTACTGGATCAGTATTTATCCCTAGTACACCAATGGACATTGAGAGCCCATTCCACATAGAGGGATACTCTCTCAGCCTAGACACACGGGGGTGGACCTAGGCCCTGCTCCAAATGATGTGACAGACTTTGAAGATCCCCCATGGAAGGCCTCACCCTCCCTGGGGAGCAGATAAGGGATGGGGTACAGGGTCAGTGGGGAACAGGGGATGGGGGAGAGGGAGCTGGGATGGACATGTAAAACAAGCTTGTTTTTAATTTAAATAAAAAAGCAAAGGTGGCCGAGAGGATGGTGCCATGGGTGAAGGGCTGCTGTTGAAGCACGAGGACCTGAACTCAGAGTCAGGACCCAGCTCTCCTCTCCCTCAGAGTCAGGACCCAGCTCTCCCTCAGAGTCAGGACCCAGCTCTCCTCTCCCTCAGAGTCAGGACCCAGCTCTCCCTCAGAGTCAGGACCCAGCTCTCATCTCAGAGTCAGGACCCAGCTCTCCTCTCCCTCAGAGTCAGGACCCAGCTCTCCCTCAGAGTCAGGACCCAGCTCTCATCTCAGAGTCAGGACCCAGCTCTCTTCTCCCTCAGAGTCAGGACCCAGCTCTCCTCTCCCTCAGAGTCAGGACCCAGCTCTCCTCTCCCTCAGAGTCAGGACCCAGCTCTCCCTCAGAGTCAGGACCCAGCTCTCCTCTCTCTCAGAGTCAGGACCCAGCTCTCCTCTCCCTCAGAGTCAGGACCCAGCTCTCCTCTCCCTCAGAGTCAGGACCCAGCTCTCCCTCAGAGTCAGGACCCAGCTCTCCTCTCTCTCAGAGTCAGGACCCAGCTCTCCTCTCTCTCAGAGTCAGGACCCAGCTCTCCCTCAGAGTCAGGACCCAGCTCTCCCTCAGAGTCAGGACCCAGCTCTCTCCTCTCCCTCAGAGTCAGGACCCAGCTCTCCCTCAGAGTCAGGACCCAGCTCTCCTCTCTCTCAGAGTCAGGACCCAGCTCTCCCTCAGAGTCAGGACCCAGCTCTCCTCTCTCTCAGAGTCAGGACCCAGCTCTCCTCTCAGAGTCAGGACCCAGCTCTCCTCTCCCACTCCCCCCAACACCCCTCAACACGCCTCCCGCCCACTTCTCTGTCCATTCCTTTTAGTTTCTGCTTTGTAACCCAACCAGAGCCGCTGGCTGGAGTGCTGACGTCTCCTTGACTGTGTCTTGTGCAGGTAACCAGAGCAGCAGTGAAGTGATGAGAGCAATGGCCAGGCCACGTCCAGAAGACAGAATTCCACGGCACTCCTCCCCATCCTCTGGCTTTTCCATTCGTGTGTGTGTGTGTGTGTGTGTGTGTGTGTGAGAGAGAGAGAGAGAGAGACAGACAGAGACAGAGAGAGACAGAGATAGAGAGAGAGAAGAGACAGAGACAGAGAGAGAGAGAGAGAGAGAGAGAGAGAGAGAGAGAGAGAGAGAGAGAGAGAGAGAGAGAGAGAGAGAGAGAGAGAGAGAGAGAGAAGTGATACAATTAGGGCGGAGCACTGAACAGTCACTCAGCCCTTTGACAAGATGAGTCTCTTCATGCTGCGCACTGAGGAAGAAGCTTCCTAGGCTAAGGTTGAGAGCAGCTCTAATCTAATCTATGTGTGTAAGTATAAATACTTAAGAGGCAGTTAAACAACATGTACACCCAGACCTCCCAAGCTGTGGGTTTTTTGCAATCTTGTAAAAAAAGATTTACAGTACCAGGTGCTGGACTGTGAATCGGTATGGTACTGTCTGCGTGCCAGGCCTAAAATCCGATCAGGAAGTAACTGGCCACCCTGTAACCTTTACCTGATATGTGGGTATCGTAGCTTTTAGGGTTCACTCCTGGATAAAACTGACACCCCCCAGGGCATGTGGGGTACCTGTTGGCACAGTAAAAGCCAGCGTGCAGAGACGACGTCTGCAGGTGAGGTCCTGCAGCTTGATTTCTCTTACAGAGTGCTCAGCAACAGGGCCTTTTTTTTTTTTTTTTTTTTGGTATTTACAAGACAGGGTTTCTCTGTATTGTTTTGGAGGTTGTCGGTCCAGCCCGGCCTCGAACTCAGAGATCCGCCTGCCTCTGCCTCCTGAGTGCTGGGATTAAAGGCGTGCGCCACCAATGCCCGACAGCAACAGGGTCTTAACAATCTAGTCATGGTGGGCAGCAAGAGCAGAGACAACAGTCTGACCCGTAACTTGTAGGGAGGCATCTCATGCTTGGTACTGAGATGTTCAGTTAATAACCCATATAGTCTGGGGAAGCACTGTTCTGTGTGCAGGTTACCTGTGTTTAAACTTCTTATAAAAAATCCTTTTTTAGTCAGGCAGTGGTGGCACACACCTTTAATCCCAGCACTTGGGAGACAGAGGCAGGTGGATCTTTGTGAGTTCGAGTCCAGCCTGGTCTACAGAGTGAGTTCCAGGACAGGATCCAAAGCTACAGCCCTGTCTCAAAAAACCAACCAAACAAAAAGCTATTTTAAGTTTTTTTTTTAACTTATGTGTATGTATGAACATTGTGTGCATGTCTGGTGCCTGTGGAGGCCAAGAGAGGGGGCTGGCTCTCCTTGGAACTGGAGTTAGTTGTGAGCCACCATGCGGGTGCTGGGAACCAAACCTAGGTTTTCTGTAAGAGCAGCAAGTGCTCTTAACCCCCTGAGCTGTCTTTCTAGTCCTCAAGTTGAGTTTGCTGTGGCGGTTTCATTGAGAAATGGCCCCGGTAGGCTCCTGTATTTGGACACTGGGTTCACAGGTGATGACGGCAGTTGGCGGGAGGTGGGGTAGTAACAGAACTTTCAGGTGTCGACCCTTGCTGGAGGAAGTGTGTCACTAGAGGCAGGCTTTGGGAGATGTGACCTTACCCACTTCCATTTCCCCGTTTTCTGTGTGAGGCTGACTGGGGTGATGGGAGGAGGCTAACTCTGTCACCTAACAGCGAGCCCAATTAGTTCGGACGTCTCATTCTCTGCCGTTCTACTCCAAAAGTCTAGTCTAAGAAACAGCCTGGAGGAAGACCTGCCCACAGAGGCTCAAATGACACAGTATCGGCTTAGGCACACCCTGGGCCCCGAATTACTGTAGTCCTTTGGAGTTGCTTCTGTAATGTTCCATGATGGCTGTTTAAAATGTAGAGATGGCTCAGTGGTTAAGAGCATTAGCTCAGGTTCAATTCCCAGTGCCCACATGGCGGCTCACAACTCTCTGTAACTCCAGTTCCAGGGGATCTGACACCCTCACACAGACACACATGCGGGCAAAACACCAGTGCATAAAAATAAATCATTAAAATTTTTTTTTTTGGTTTTTCGAGACAGGGTTTCTCTGTATTGTTTCAGAGGCTATCGGTCCAGCCCAGCCTCGAACTCACAGAGATCCGCCTGCCTCTGCCTCCCGAGTGCTGGGATTAAAGGCGTGCGCCACCACCGCCCGGCTAAAAATAAATCATTAAATTTTAAAAAATGCTCCCAAGGGTGCTCCCCCCATCCCCTTCCTGTGTCCTGAGGCCGATTCCCAACTTCTCTGGATAAGGACACTCAGATGGGCACCATTCACAAAGGGCCGGGTGAGGTGCCCAGGAGGAGCCTGTAGCAGCATTTAGTGGATATAGGTCGGCATCTTCCGGGCCACAGAAACGGATGTTGACTCACCTCAGCACCCAGCATATCCAGGGGCTCTGACCCCAATCTTTTATCCTCTGAAGATCACAATCAGCTTGAAAGGTTTAGGTGGGGACAGAGTGATCTCTAATCCTGGACTTCCTCTTTTGGGAGGCTTAGGATCATTCAGTCCCACTGTCTTTCTTTACAGGGGGGCCTGTGGGGGGGCAACAGCGGAAGAATAATCTATAAGAGGCACTGGAGGAGGTGGTGAGGATGTCCTAAGCACAAGATGTCGGGAGAGGAGGAGTTCTATCTGTTTAGGAATATCTCCTCGGTGGGGCCCTGGGATGGGCCTCAGTACCACATCGCTCCGGCCTGGGCCTTCCGCCTCCAGGCAGCCTTCATGGGATTTGTCTTCTTCGCAGGGACCCCCCTCAACGCCACGGTGCTGGTGGCCACACTGCATTACAAGAAGTTGCGGCAGCCCCTCAACTACATTCTGGTCAATGTGTCCCTCGGGGGTTTCCTCTTCTGCAGCTTCTCCGTCTTCACGTCTTCATTGCCAGCTGTCACGGATACTTCCTCTTTGGCCGCCATGTTTGTGCTCTGGAGGCCTTCTTGGGCTCTGTAGCAGGTATTGCAGGCACCCCGGGCTAGGGAGAGGCAAAGGATGTTGGGACAGAGCCAGACTTTTGGACTGGAGTGGGCCCTCAATTACCCTGAGTGGTTTGACCAAAGTAGGACGCGTGAGCATTAAACTCCATTCCAAGTCTCTGGATTTGCTCAGTTACATCTGTATTCCGCTCCAGGCTGGGTGGAGCCATCTACCCTATTTATTTAACGTTTGCCACAGGTCTAGTGACTGGATGGTCATTGGCTTTTCTGGCTTTTGAGCGCTACATTGTCATCTGTAAGCCCTTTGGCAACGTCCGCTTCAACTCCAAGCATGCACTGGTGGTGGTCCTGGTCACGTGGACCATTGGTATTGGCGTGTCCATCGCACCTTTCTTTGGCTGGAGCCGGTGAGTGTGTAGGGCAGCGGTCTGATGTGGGAAGAGCGACTGGGTGTACCTCTTATTCTTTGATCCGAGATGGTGGAGAAAGGAAAAAAGGGCAGCTGGAGACATCCGTGTTTACCCTGCAGCTAGAATGGCTATAGTCTTTTGGCGTTCTTTCAGCTGGAGAGGCTAACCCAGGAATCCCGGCTCCCACCCTGCTAGTTCTTCCGGAGTGAATGCTTGATCCTTTTCAGGTTCATCCCCGAGGGCCTGCAGTGCTCCTGTGGCCCGGACTGGTACACGGTGGGCACCAAGTATCGCAGCGAGTACTACACCTGGTTCCTCTTCCTGTTCTGTTTCATTGTGCCTCTCTCCCTCATCTGCTTCTCCTACTCGCAGTTGCTGAGGACTCTCAGAGCTGTGAGTGGCTTTTGAGGGGTCAGGGTTGAGAAGTCAGTCAGGAGGTTCCAGGACAGGGAGCATGCGTGTCTGCCCCAGGACACACGCCTGGAATACCCACGGCAGGACAGGAGGAGTATCAGGAATGTAAAGGAATGAAAGATATGGGCTTTCCACTCAGCGGTACAACACTTACAGAGCAGGTGTGAGGGTTGGCCCCGTGCCCAGCACCAGAGGCAGTGGGGGAAGGGATGAAGACCCAAGGGAGGAGGAAGGGACCGAGGCTGTGAACTTTCCTAGCGCCAAAGAGCTGAGGTCCACCTCCATGATAAAGGTAATGGTAAAGCCAAACTCAACCAGAAGAGTCAGTGAGAGATTTTCCCTCCACAAAAGGGTTCAGAGATCTGGGAGTGGAGGCCAGAAGTGAGAGGGATAGGGCCCTTGTGCTCAATTCCAGGTGGCAGCTCAGCAGCAAGAGTCAGCTACGACCCAGAAGGCGGAACGGGAGGTGAGCCACATGGTGGTGGTGATGGTGGGGTCTTTCTGTCTCTGTTACGTGCCCTACGCTGCCCTGGCCATGTACATGGTCAACAATTGCAACCACGGGCTGGACTTGAGACTAGTCACCATCCCTGCCTTCTTCTCCAAGAGCTCATGTGTCTACAATCCCATCATCTACTGCTTCATGAACAAGCAGGTAAAGCTGTCTGTCCGCATTCCCATGAGGTCCTGGTCCACTCCACTCTAGTGCTTTCTCTCACTGACGTTTTATCAGCACCTTGGATGCTACACAGGCCTTAAGGATGGGGAAAACTACAGGAAGTCCAAGCAAGCCAGGGAGCTCTTGGTAGGCACATGTATGGAGAGTGTGGCTCCTAAATACTAGAAGGTAGGTTTGGCCTCGAGGCAGAAAACTGAGTTGTTCTAAAGAGTGGGATGGGATGGGAACCTTTTGGCAATGCTAGGGATTGAACCCATGGCGCCTCACCTGCTAGACAAACACTATTAGTACTGAGCTATACATCCCTGCCCCGAAGTTTTCTGTTTAGGTAAAAGAGTAATAGCATCAGTAAACAGACTTGTAGCTTCTTACCCCCCCCCACTTTTAAGATAGGGTCAAACTGTGTAATCCTAGCTGTCCTGGAACACTCCTATGGAAACTAGGCTGGCCTTGAACTCAGAAATCAGCCTGCCTCTGTCCCCAAGCACTAGAGTTAAAGGTGTGCACCAAGTAGTTAAAAGTGGACTTTAAGTATTTTCAGGACAAAGATGACATACATAAACCTTCCTTTCCAGTTCCGGGCCTGCATCCTGGAGATGGTATGCAGGAAGCCCATGACAGATGAATCTGACATGTCTGGCTCTCAGAAGACACAAGTTTCTACTGTCTTTTTTAGCAAAGTTGGCCCTCACTAAGGACCCTCGATTGGCCTGCTGGCAGCAAGCAGACCGCCACATTAAAATCCTAACACAGAGCTGGGCATTGGGTGGCACTCGCCTTTAATCCCGGCATTCAGGAAGCAGAGGCAGGCGGATCTCTGTGAGTTCGAGACCAGGCTGGTCTACAGAGCGAGTTCCAGGACAGCCTCCAAAACAATACAGAGAAACCCTGTCTTGAAAAACAAAAACAACAAAACAAACAACAACAAAACCCTAAGGCAGGGAAAGGATGGGAGAGGGTAATGGCACTCCTGGGAGTCAGCTTCATTTTCCTGAGGGTGCTGTTCCCACATGGGCCATCTCAACAGTGAGTTTCCTTTTCAGTCATTTTTCTTCTTCCTTTCTGGATCTGAGATGATACATCCTGTGCTGGAGTAACTGATAGGGGCGGTGGGGAGAAAGGCCTGGAACACCAGCACCTGCGGTGAACTTACAGGACTTCCCCGTGTGTCTCCCCAGTCACTGGGGTGAACTTACAGGACTTCCCCGTGTGTCTCTCCCAGTCTCTACGTTGTAGCTGCTATGGCCAGAGATGCTTCAGTTCACTCATGTCAAACAGAAGTATTCTAGGTGTTCTCTTCTTCACTTGGCTAAATTAATGTATCCACTTAAAGTTGTGCACTGATTAAAGTTAGTTGTTTAATCCCCTGACGTCCTCAAAATGAATCTGCATGTCTCAGTACCATTTATAAACCAAACCCAAGCGCTAAAAACATGTTGCCTTACGCTCTCCCTACACCTGCTGCTCCTGGAAAATGAACCCTTTGAAATGAAAACCAAGATAAATGTGTGTTCAGCTACACTCAAAGAATGCTGGGTGCCAGCCTCAGGTAGCGATGCCCGGGAGGTCAGGAGGGTCAGCAACCAGAAACCTCGGCAATCGGAAAGGACTCAGTGTGAGGGAGAAGGAAGCTCTCTCTCAATCTGGTGGGGAGGTATGGTGGACCTTCTGGGAGAATTCCTTTTCTTTGACATTTTACAACACAGAACTTTATGCCACAATCACATTTCTTCCTGATTTATTTCTTTTTTTAAAATGGCCTTTTATTTCATGTGCATTGATGCTTTATCTACATGTATGTCTGTGTGAGGGTATGAGAAACCCTGGAACTGGAGTCATTGTGTGGGTGCAGGGAATTGAACCTGGGTCCTCGGGAAGAGGAGCCAGTGCTCCTAACGGCTGTGCCATCTCTCCAGCCCCTTCATAGTTTCTTGAGGTAGGGTCTCACTATGTAGCCTTGGCCAGCCTGGAACACAATCCCATTTCCAAGAGAATGAAAGACAGATACGACCCTGATGAATGTAAACAGTTTTATTCAGAAACAGATAGGTACCTGTTTGCATTACAGAATATAAAACTTGGTTTACACTCTATAAAAAAGAATCAATACTCAAATTCAAGAGAGTTTAGCATTCACAGAGCACACCCTAAGGACATGCAGCCACTGCTCACTGCCTCAGACTTGATTTAAACCAGAAACTCAAACCCCAACACTATGTTGGGTACATGGAGATGAGAGCAATTCTTGCTGCTGAGCACCCCATGTCCAGAATATACCATTGTAGCACACTAAGCTCGCTGGTTAAGTGTGTGACATTCATATCAGTGTTAGGCTCTGTGCACCGAACAAGCTGTAAGGCTCTCTTGCCACACAGTGTATGATGCACCCTTTCTAAGCCAGGGCTGGTGGCATTAGTTATCTCTGGTCTCCTTAACAATAAAGAGTTGAGGATCTGGAAGGCGGAGAATGCTCATTGCTCCTATCCTGGGGTCAAAACTTCGAGTGTATTTGATATCAAGAGCTTGATGCAATGTCTGGGGTGAAGTTACACCACACCTGGCTCTTTACCACACCAAGCAGCCTACCTCAACAGGATTGTGGAAGACCAAAGGGTAGGTCTAGGTTCAGATACGACCATCACCCAGCACCACCTGAATGTATTATTCAGATACAGGAAATAATAAAGATTATACATACATATATTTATCTTAGTAACCTGAGGGTTAAAGAACTGGAATACAATAATTCTTAAGAGGCCCATAGTAAGAGACCAAAATACTAGGTTGCACAAAGTATGGGTAAATGGAGTTGGCAACAGATGGGGTTTTGCTAAGGACGGCAACCTGGGGATCCATGACCTTCCTACCCACCCCACCTTTTAGTGTCAGAGAGAAAGGCGGGTGACAAGATGGGATGCGATGGGTTAAAGACAGGAAGGGTGAGCAGAGGTCCTCAAACCCAAGAGCCCCCTCTGTGTCCTTCCATCCTTAAGCCAGAACTCAAGCTCTGTAAGCAAGAGGCCTGACAGAGAGTGGTTTGCATTCTGAGGTATGAGGATCCCTGGTCCAATCAGCAGCATGAGGTCTTTAGAAATCAGCCCCAAGATAGGAACACTGCAACCAAGCTGGTAACTAATACTGCTATTTAACTATTGTCCACAAGAGAAAAAGGAGGGAAAGACTCCTCACTACATCATGTAAGGGGCCCAAACCATTCATCGGTGACTTCTTAAGCAAATTCCCACTCAGTAATTATTTTTCCTGTTAAAGGCACTTTCAATGACATGATTGGAAAAAAGTCAATTTTAACTGCTTTAAAACCAAAATTAATTCCTAGGAAGGGGCTGGAGGGCCCTACAGTAATTTCAATAGGTACACAATCAGAATAAGAAGCATGCCCCCCCTTTCCTTTCGTTTTCCAGCTGTTTCCAGTTGGGAACAGCTCTATAAAGAGCTAGAAATAGCACTGTGAAGAGATTATACACAATACTTGATTCATTTTTCAAGACTGGCCCTGATTCTTCCTATCACAGCTGTGCTTGACAAAATTAGCAAACAGCTAGTCCTAAAGGGGAAAAAGAATGAAGTCAAGTTGCGCCAAGCTGTCTTACAGCACCGGGATCTAGTCTTGCCCAGACAATGGCAAGCTCAGTGGCTGGGTCTGTGACACCTGAACGGCCACTTGTAAAATGGAGCTTTTCAACAGGAAAGATAAAGCACTTTCTCTCTAAACATAAATCATGGAGTACATGTTTTTCCCTTTTTTTCTCTCCTGAACATTTCTATTGATCTCAGGCTTTAAAAAAAACAGTTAAGTGAGAATTATTAAAAAAAATATGTAGTAAGGGTTGAGAAAGAGTAAAGAGCTAATGTTTGCCTACAGGTGTGGGCTGAGGATCTTGATCCTTCATAGTATACTCCCAACTAGAGAACAATACAAAAATAAACACACCATGTTATACATCATAGAAAGTGTAAACCTACAAACACAAGTGTACTAATT
Organism: Mesocricetus auratus; assembly: GCF_017639785.1. Classification (NCBI taxonomy): domain Eukaryota; kingdom Metazoa; phylum Chordata; class Mammalia; order Rodentia; family Cricetidae; genus Mesocricetus; species Mesocricetus auratus. The sequence goes on from NW_024429200.1 coordinate 12,178,650, forward strand.
AGAGTTGTTCCTCAGAAGCACGGGTCCCCTCCAGCCCCTCAGAGGGGAGGAGGGACAGGGACAGGATGATTTTCATTATTTCAATATGCCTTTTCATGTCTTAAAAAGTTTGTAATAACAGTCTCAGTAGCGCAAACAATTTCATGTGAAACCAGAGCTGTAAAAATAAATTACTTTTGAAGAAATGTAGGTTCCTCTGTCTGCAGCTTAGAATTCATCATGTCGCACTAAGGCCTCCCCAAAATCTGTGGCCTGGCTGCCCACAAATAAATCATACTTGTCGACAATCTCCTCCTTGGTAAGCTTGCCATCCTGAAATCATAGGAAACAGTGAAGTGAGGCCATATATATATACTTGCCATTCCAAATTCAGAAAGACTGCTATAAAATAAGAATAACTTGAGACTGTAATAACTTATGTTCCCTCTATGTGCAAACCCAAGTATTATCCCCCCATCCTTCCTTTACACACACACACACACACACACACACAGTGGGCTGGGAATATAGTTTAGTGGTAAAGTGCTTGCCTAATATGACTGAGGCCCTGGATCTGACCCCTGCATTTAGAAAGTCAGACAGAAGAGTTGCTCAAGGGTAGCCTGGGATAACAGAGGGATTCTATCTCAAGGGGGGGGGGGGAGTCAAAAGTGAAAAGATGGGACAAATATACTCAACTCAGGACAGAGATGCAAACAGTCCTTTTGGAGTCAGCTATGGGGCAGATGCTAGATATGGGTGGCAGGTGGCCAGGGACTGGTTGATACTCCAGGGTGCATCATACGAAGGTCTAACAGGAATAGTGAACTCTCCAGGGCCAATCCGTATCTCCCCTCCTTCACTCTAACAAGACGAGCTGCTTCCACAACAGGCTCAGTCACTCATCTCAAAGAGCACAAGACTCCTCAAAGGAGACTGCTCATATTTCTCACACTTCAGGACAGGACAGCAGGCTGTGAAGCGATGCTGACAAGAACTTAAAGCTGATCAACCCTAATCAGGTTCTAAGAAACAGCATCTGAAGCCTAATGAATGGTCCAAACAGAAAAGGAAAAAAAAAATCTGGTCTTTAAAAACCAGCTTTTGGAAAAGGTGACAATGAGATGCTTAGTGAGAATTTGATTACCTAAGCACTTCAGACAATTTTCCATTTTTTAAAAATGTATTTTATTTCATGTGCATCGATGGTTTTGCCTGAATTTATGTTTGTATGAGGGTGTCGGTCCCCTTGAACTGTAGGTACAGTTTCAAGCTGCCATGGGGTACTGGGAATTGAACCTGGTTCCTCTGGAAGAGCAGTCAGTGCTCTTAACCACAGAGCCATCGACAATTTTCCATTTTAACAGGGTCCAGAGAAAAGCTGGCTTATAACCCCAAGTAAAGAATTAAACTTTAAGAATATGTTTGATGCACGGGAGAGACAGGCAAGTGTATCTCTGTAAGCTGGAGGCCAAGCTGGTCTACACTGTAGTTGCAGGACAGGCAGGGCTTTATATTCAAGAGTCTCAGTTAGTCAGCTGTCAGTCAGTCTGTCTCTCTTCCTCTAAAAAGTTATATATGTATGTGTGTGTTTGACTTAGGATGGCAATAACTGGCTTGGAAAATAGGTAGAATGAGCCTGGAATAGGTAAAAGAACACAGAAAATCACAGCCACAATTTAAAAAGGACAATTTCCTGAGGATTCAACAGTTAGAGCTGACACATGCTGAGTCAGGCTTTAAACCAACACTCTTTGCTGAAGCCCAGGTTTCTCCAACACTACAAACAAGTACGGAGCAAGCACTTTCCAGAAGGAGATCAGATAGTTAGTGCTGCCCTGAAGATTTGTGGTCATTCAATGAGGTCCTTGACAGACTTAAGGTAATTAAGATGACATCTTAGAAGACACTGGTCATGGCAGACTGCTTGGGCCTGGAAGCACTCACCTTGTTTTGGTCTGACTCGTAGACTAGATGCCTGGCCTCGGCCTCTGCGTGGTCATAGTCGGAAGGGAGGATCCAGTCTTTGGTCTCCTCCTTGTCCATCCTCCCATCCCGGTTCTTATCTCGAAACTCAACAAACTGTTCTCGCTCTGTCTTCACCCACTCTGGCTCATCAGCGTTCCCATCATGACTGTACATGTCACCTGTGTGCACAGACAGCCACACCACAGAGTCAGTCTTCTTCCAAAGGCTGCCTCATGCTGACCTGCCTTAGCCCTTCTTGTGCCCACACACAGTCAGACTTCAGAAAGTAAGGTCATTTTCCCATGGCTTTATTTCCAGATGCTGACCAAGCGACAGGGAAGCAAAGAAAAAAGGAAAAAGGCAGAAGCTGGCGCACGCCTTTATCCCAGCACTCAGGCGGCAGAGGCAGGCGGATCTCTTGGTGAGTTTGAGGTCAGTCTGGTCTACAGAGTGAGTTCCAGGATAGCCAGGGCCACACAAAGAAACCCTGTCTTGAGGGGCAAAAAATAAATAAATAAATTCAATAAAATAAAGGGCAGAAATAAGATGATGAAGTTGAGCATGGTGGTACTTTGGGAAGCTAAGGCAGGAGTTCAAAGCTGACTTGGGCTACATGAGAACGTATCACCAAAAAAAAAAAAAAAAGTTACTAGTACCAAGTAAGAGTCCCTTGCTTACTGCATGGCATTTTACCAAGTGGCTAATCATGTTGGAGCACTGGTTTAAGGAGGCATAGTTCTAAATTCTAAAGAGAGCTTCTACTTATAGTCAATGCCTATGTAAGTGTGCAGTACCAGTGGTCTCCATCAGGACAAGGGTGCCCTGCACAAAGAGGAACGCCCTCAAGAGTACACTGAGAAGGGACAATCAGGAAAGATCAAATCCCCAATGCTCAACTCCACATATTTTTTTCCTTAAAAACTCAACTGTGTAGAGGGCTGGAGAGATGGCTCAGTGGTTAAGAGCACTGGCTGCTCTTCTAGAGGTCCTGAGTTCAGTTCCCAGCAACCACATGGTGGCTCACAACTATCCATAATGAGCTCTGGTGCTCTCTTCTGGTCTGCAGGGTTACATGCAGGCAGAATACTATATGTATAATAAAAATTCAACTGGGTAAGAATGTGGCATGGCTCTTAGCCAGGCAGCTGTGGTACATGCCTTTAATCCCAGCACTTGGGAGGCAGAGGCAGAGCTAGCCTTGATCTCTGTGAGTTCAAGGCTAGCCTGGTCTACAGAGCCAGTTCCAAGACAGCCTCCAAAGCTACAGAGAAACCTTGCCATGTGAGGGGGAGCACAGAGGGACATAAGAACATGGCTTTGTTCTTATGGCTTCTACCCAGTTGCCCCTTCTATAATCTCCTCTTCACTTGTAATGAAACTTACTAAAGCATAAGAAGTGCTAGAGATAATTAAAAACATTAGTGTTGGTCTCAAGAAAGCAGATGGCCAGGAAAATTGGTAACAAATGCTTTCACATGTCAAGAGCCTTCTAAATTTTTGTGTGTAAAAAAAGAAAACAAAAGCCAGGTCTGAATTTTAGCCATGAGATCATTAAAAACAATTTTGATGACAGATTACATCATAAAAATTTGGCATATAACTCAAAAGAAGCTGGAAGAACAAAGTCATGTGGCTGTCACAAATCTCCCATTCCTCTCAGCTACAGACAGTGCTTCAGTAACAGTTTTTTTTTTTTTAAATTAAGGTAACAGGAAGTGCCATTTGGAGACAGGCTTTTAGCCCAGATTGGCCTCAAACTGGAGACATTCCTGCCTCAGCCTCCCAAGGGCTGTGACTGCAGGCACCTGCCACCTGCAGCTCTGTCACCTGTCATTTTCAGATTAACTTAATCTGTAAGAAACTTAACACTGAGCTTCACTTTGGAAAACAACCCTTCTGACATTTCCATTTAAATGCACAATACACTTGCAAGTAATTATGTCAAGATAATTAAGGCTTCCAAGAGAAAATGAATCAAGAAGAGACACAAACATGCTTGCAAATAAAAAAAATAAAGTGCAAATAGTAGAGAATAGCTTGTATGGTTTTTTTTAGCTCTTTTTAAAAAAAAAATATCAGTGCTCTTAACCTCTGAGCCATCTCTCCAGTCCAGCTTGTAATTTTGTTTTCTCAAGCCAACACTATTTCTAAACAAAAACCAACTGTAATCAAGCAATGGTCACACTGTTGCCAACCAAACACTGGTATTTAAGAAATTATATAGGGCTGGGATGTAGCTGAGTGGTAGAGCCTGCCTAACATGCCCAAGTCTTCGGTTTGACCCTCAGCGCCTAACACAAAAACAGAAATAAATGTGTTTCCAGTTTAGCAAAGGAAAAATCTGGACATCTTATACATTTACCTTTTTTGCATGCATATATAACTCAAAGCACTATTTTCCCTTTAACAATAAATGTAAAAATAACAAACAATGGATGTGATGGCACACATCTTTAGTTCCAGCAGAGGCAGGCGAGCTCTGTGAGTCTGAGGCCAGCCTAGTCTACAGAGTGAGTTTCTGGGTAGCCAGAGATACACAGTAAGACCCTGTCTAAAAAAAAAAAAGAAAAGAAAAGAAAAAAGAAGACAATTAACATTTATTGAGTACTCTTTGTATCCTAAGCATCATGACCAGAACCCTACTTAACATCATTTGTTTTCATTATGAAAACATACACAGATGTAGAAAAATCCCCAGATCTCCCACTTCCACAGCAACTCCAACGGCAGCCATGGTTTTGCCACACATGTTCATCAATGGCACCCCCTCCCCAATTATCTTAGGGCAAATACTAGGCGCCACCTACCCCCATACACTTCTGAACTAAGCTCTAAAACTGAGGGGCGTTTTCTTCCTAATCCAATGCCATCACCATGGTTTATTTATAGTGACTCCTGTGCATCATCTACCATCTACCCCAAGGTCACACTTTCAAATCACTTTGTAAGAGTTGGTGCTTTTCAACCTCACAAAATCCTCCTGCCTCAGTCTAAGTGCTGGGATGACAGGCAGGGCCACCACCCCCAGCTTATAATGGGTCTGATGTCTAATTAAATATTTTACACGACAACTTTGAAACATAAGTGAATGGTGTTTGATGACATTTCTTTTAGGTCTGGTGTGATGGTGCACACTACTCCAGCACTTGGAAGGCAGAGCCAGGAGGGCCACCACACGTGTGAGGACAGCCTGGGCTACGCAGCAAGACGATGTCCTAAATCAAAAACAGAAGCTAACCTATACCATATGAGTACATTTTAAAGGTATATGAGTAAAGATGACAAAAACAGTGTTTTAGTTTATTTAAAAAGTATTCAACCACCAGATAATACTAAGGAACTAATTTTTTGGTTTAGACTGTCTTAAGAAGTTTGGAACTACCCGGCGTTGGTGGCGCACGCCTTTAATCCCAGCATTCGGGAGGCAGAGGCAGGTGGATCTCTGTGAGTTCGGGACCAGCCTGGACTACCAAGTGAGTTCCAGGACAGCCTCCAAAGCCACAGAGAAACCCTGTCTTGAAAAACAAAAACAAAACAAAAAAAACAACAACAACAAAAAAAGAAGTTTGGAATTACTGGGCTGGTTTAACCCCTAGAAACAGCTGACCTGACAAGGGTTAGCTCTTGAATCCTAGACTGATGGCTGGGAATCCAGCATGGGAATGATCAAGACCCCCTGAATCTGGGTGTCAGTGAGGAGGCCTAGGGAATCTATTGAGCCTTGGGCAGTAGATCAGTACCCATCCCAAGTATACACACGGACTTTGGACTCCCATAGAACAATGTGAGGTGCACTCTCACCCTGGACTCTTGGGGGAGGTTCTAGGCCCCACCCTGGATGAAATGACAGACTATGGACACCCCCATGGAGGGCCTCACCCTCCCTGGGGAAATGAGGGGATACTGGGTGGGTTGGTGGGAGGGCGTGGGAGGAGGGGAGGGAAAGGGACCTGGAATCGACATGTCAAACAGCCTTGTTTCTAATTTAAATTTAAAAATAAAGTTTGGAACTATAAATGCATCATAGAGATACATAATGAAATGTATACAGAGGAAGTGGGCCAAACAAGAAAGGAAGTAAAGGGGGCTGGACAGACGCTCTTTCACTTTTTCTTTACTTCCTATAGTAGTGCTTTTTAAACCTTCTTTTCATTTGTTTATATCTATTGATTGATTGATTTGTGTTGGTGTTTTACCTGCATGTATGCCTATGTGAGGAGGCCAGATCCTCTGGAACTAAAGTCACAGACAGTTGTGAGCAGCCATGTGGGTGCTGGGAATTGAACCTGTGTCCTCTGAAAGAGCAGTCAGTGCTCTTAAGAGATGAGCCATCTTTCCAGCCCCTCTTTTTTTTTTAAAATTAATTTATTTAATTTAGAAATAATCTCCCCCCCTCCTTTGGTTTTTCGAGACAGGGTTTCTCTGTGGTTTTGGAGGCTGTCCTGGAACTAGCTCTTGTAGACCAGGCTGGTCTCGAACTCACAGAGATCCACCTGTCTCTGCCTCCCCAGTGCTGGGACTAAAAGCGTGTGCCACCATGGCCCAGCCTAATTTAGAAACAATCTTGTTTTACTTATCAATCCCAGAACCTTATCCCTCCCATTGACCGCCCCCCACCACCATCCACTCCCCAGGTAGGGTGAGGCCTTCCATGGGGGATCATTAAAGTCTGTTATACCATTTGGGGGAGGGCTTAGACCCTCCTCTGTATATCTGGGCTAAGAGAGTATCCCTCTATGGAGAATGTCCAGCCCCTATTTTTATTTATTCTTTGTGTCTTTCATGTATCTTGATCCCATTAATTTCCCTGTCCCTTTGTATCACCTTCTGCCCTTGTACACACCCCCCCAACATAAAATAAAATTTAGGAGAAAGAAAAAAAGAAAAATCTCCTTATGGAAGCTGAAGTGTGTCACAACGAGTCATACAGCAAACCTTTCTGTCCATATATCTTTACTTGTAAGTGTTCACTGCAAAGATTCACTGGTCTGGTTCGAGGCCTCTAGTTTCTGCCATCTATCGATGCTGGGCCCTCACTGGGACTCCTCTTGGATATCCTGTTGTTGCCCTGTGTCATGGAGATCCTGAAGCTTTGAGTCTACTGAACTGGCCCCTTCTCACTTTATGATCTCTTTCCTAACAGGACAGAAACTGTCACATGCCCACAAACTGGAAGACACTTCTGGAGAGAGAATCTGAGGTCTATAAACCCCAGCATACCAGCTGAACAATCTTGCAGTAGTTACTGACCCACAGAAGAAAGCTACAATCACTCTTGATTCTTCTGTAGCTTTACAATGTAATACCTTTGTCCCTGAATCTGTACGGTACAGAAGAAAACCTGTATCTCCTTATTTGGTCTCAATGTTTGGTAAGTAATGTTACTTAACTGTGATAAGTCTGAATTTCTCTGCTTCAGAAGTGTTTATTCTATCAACAAAATGCCAAAACCAAGAATAAAAAGATAACATACTTAGAAATAGGAAATCTGATAAACGTCAACTAGGGTTAAGAAAACAAGACACTACATCATGCTGAAACTCAATTATTTCACAAAAAGCCCTCTCACTGTTCATCCCAGTTTCTTTAGCAGAAATGATAAATGAATATCTAAGTAAAGGAGCGACTCTCCTTAGTGCAGTTTAATGGCAGCAGCAGAGGTAAGCTTTAAGACTCCCTTTCAATACATTATACCTGAGATCAGAGACCAAAAACAAAAAACAAAAACAAAAAACAAAAACAAAACCAGGAAGTTCACTAGCAAAGTTTCTCAGAGCAAGTACAAATGTGGAGCGCAATAGAACTGAGAACTCAGAAATAAACCTATATATCTGTAGCCACGGGCTTCCAACAAAGAAAGGAGAACTCTCCAGCAAACAAACGGTGTAAAAGACTGAATAAATCAGACACAAATGCGAAAGTACACGGTAAGATCAGCAGAGGAATACATAAGTACAGATAAGGGTATTTTGTTTAAGATGCCAAAACACAAACAACAAAGTAAAAACAGACAAAACTACAACGCTTCTGTACAGTAAAGGAAACACTCAATAAAGGGGAGAGACAACCAGCAGAATGGGACAAAATAGCCAAACTACTCATTTGTTAAGGTATTAATACCAGGAGCAGATCTACAACAACACAAACAGTTACAAATTCAAGGCTAGCCTGAGCAACACTGTAAGACCCTGTCTCAATATGCCAAAACATGTGCATTAAAAGTATGTTTTGCAGCCGGGCATTGGTGGCGAATGCCTTTAATCCCAGCACTCGGGAGGCAGAGACAGGCGGATCTCTGTGAGTTCGAGGCCAGCCTGGTCTACAGAGCGAGTTCCAGGACAGCCTCCAAAACCACAGAGAAACCCTGTCTCGAAAAACAAAAACAAAACAAAACAAAACAAACAAACAAAAAAGAATTGACCCATTAGGCCAACTGTTTCTATGGATGATTACAACTTCTCAAGCATCTCAGTATTTAAGGACACTAGAAACAGGAGACTTACCAATATACTCTTCTAGATCAATGAAACCATCAGCATTCTTGTCTATATCCTCCATTGTTTCCTAAATAGAAAAGAACAAAAAGACTGTTGGTCTCTAACTGAATTTTCCAAAAGACAGTATGGTATGTATGGTTAAAAGCAGGGAAGATAGCACATACAGTATGGTATGTATGGTTAAAAGCAGGGAAGATAGCACATACATGCAACCCAGCTTTGTGGGTGCTAGAGACAGAAGGATCAGAGCATATAATGCCCACCCCAAGTTGAAGGTCTATATATAGACCTACATAGCAAATCCCAGGCCAGGGATATGGAGTGATAGTCAATCTCCAAGCCAGTTAGCTAGCCAACCCCAAATGCACACAAATCCAACAACCCCAAATCCAACAAAACAAAAAACAAAGGGAGGGAACTCATGTTCTTCTAATTAGAAAACTGTTAACTATTAGCCATTACTTATGCTTCTGCCTATAATAACTATGAGTTCTTGGAGGACACTATCAAATAACTAAAGGTTGTAACCCTGGTCACACTGAGCTCTCACTAATGGGAGATGAGTCTGCGCTGTTACTGAATTACCTGGCTTCTGAACAACACTCAAGACAGCCTCTTATTCTCACTTTATGAAACCACCAATGAGACAGGAAAATACATTATTTGGTGGGCAGTTAGATAAGTAGAAAGCCTAAGGCACTTAAGCAGAATGCGTAAGCAACAGAAGGAGAGGCTGAGTTGCTGTTGGGAATCCTTGGTCTTGCCTACCTACCTGCACAACTATGTCTTTCATGTAGTCATACTCCTCAGGGTGCAGGAAAGCGGTAAATTCCTCCTTTGTGGCAATCAGGTCTCCATCCTTGTCTGCCATTTTAAACCTCCGCTCATCTCTAACCATCATCTGTTTATAATTGAATCCATCATCAGGGTCTGGATCATCTAGAAAACAAAAATTTAGGCAAAGTCTTAAAAGGCTTCCAGAAAACAGAAAACGCTATACCTTTATGGATCAGACTGATTTCAAACAAGATAAACCAAACAATGAACACACAGGTAAAATTAAACCAATCATTAAGAAACGGTTTTGATTCCAGAAGCAGCAGTAGAAAGACACTTGGTTTGGGACTAAAGCTTCAGTGACCACACCTCCAAATCAGGTTCAGGCTGAAGGTAAACAGTTGCCATTCAACATGATTAGTTAACTCAATTATGTGCTGTTTCATCATATTGGTGTTAAGGTTAATAGAAGGCTTGGGGTTCTCAGTTCTATCTGGGAGGCAGTGGAGGCTTTAAGTCATACTGTCTGGGTGTAAATTTATTACCTTTAGATGTGTGCCTTGGGCCAGCAACTTTTTTCTTTCGATTATTAAATTATTTTATGTGCATGAGTGTTTTGCTTGCATGTATATCTGTGCACCATGTAGGAGCCTGGTACTTTCAGAGGTCAGAAGACACCAGATTTCCTTCAACTGGAGTTACAGATGGTTGCAAGTCAGCACGTGGGTGCTGGGAATTGAACCCGGGGCCTCTGCAAGTGCTTCTAACTGCTGAGACATCTTTCCAACTCTTGGACAAGAAATTTTACCATGTTCTGGTCTCCTACTTTGTAACATGAGACTGTGCCTGCCTTATAGGTGGTCATAAAAATTTTAATAAAGAACAAACAGCTGTGGTGGCACATGCACGCCTTTAATCCCAGCTCGTGGGAGGCAGGGGCAGGTGATCTGAGTTGTAGTCTGGTCTACATAGTTTGTATCAGGACAGCCAGAGCTACAGAGAAAACTCTCTCACAAAAAGTTAGAAGAAAGAAGAAAAACCAAACTAAAAGCTTGAACAATATCTGGTACATATAACTGGCAGTCAATGACCTTCAGCTCTCATCATTTTTATTAAGTGCTAGAACTTCCATTAAAGCTCTGGGTATCAAAGGTCTTTGTCCCATTTCATTTTAATGTCACTTGGATTCAAGCAACAAGAACATCACTATTTTGAATGGTCCCACTGATCCTTCCCAAAATCTACTGAAAACTACAGGTAAAAGATGCAGACTGCTCGAGAGGTAGATAAAGCAGGTCAATTGCTTTTGAGGGACAGGCAGAGGGAAAGGTATGACACAAGGACATTTTGGGAAGGGATAGATACATTCTAGATTTCAATTATTCTTTGACCAAGCTTTTATTAGAAAATAAATATTAAAATACGGAATGGAGAGTTGGCTCAGTGGTTAAGAGGCCCTGGGTTCAGTTCCCAGCACCCATATGAAGCAGCTCACAACTGCCTGTAACTCCAGTTCCAGGGGATGTGACACCTCTTCTGGCCTCCCCCATCTCTCTCTCTCTCACACGCGCACACACACACACACACACACACACACACACACACACACACACACACACACACACGTAAAACAAAATCTTTTTAAAAAATCAAAATATAGTCAAATAGAATGTAGACTAATCTAACCGTTATGATTTTGAGCTATATAAGCAACAGCTGGTTTCCATATAAACATCTAGGAGACTAAGATTTAATTTCTGTAAACTGAAAAATATAAAGGAACTAACTGCAAAAGAAACTGAGCTGCGAGCTGGAGAGATGGCTCAGAGGTTAAGAGCACTGACTGCTCTTCCAAAGGTCCTGAGTTCAATTCCCAGCAACCACATGGTGGCTCACAACCATCTATAATGAGACCTGGTGCCCTCTTCGGGCCTGCAGACATACATGTAGGCAAAATACTGTATGCTAAATAAATAAATAAATCTTAAAAAAAAAAAAAAAGAAACTGAGCTGCAGTATGGACCAAAAGACCCAAGAGGTATGAAGATACTTTGAGAAGTAGAAGATACATTAAAGTGAAGAAACTATTGTTTCTGCACACACTAAAAAGGCCATGGTATTACTTGTCTAAAAGCTCGCAGGTCCCCTTTAACAGTAATACCACATTGTTGATGTTTGATATTAGAGGCCAATCTTTCTACAGTTTAAACACACTTAAAAAAACCAAAACACCATCAACAAAAAACCAAAAACAGGCCAGGCATAGGGACTCACGCCTTTCATCCCAGCACTCCAGAGGGTAAGGGGCAGAGACAGGCAGATCTCTGTGAATTCAAGGCCAGTCTGATCTACAGAGCTAGTTCTAGGTCATCCAAGGCTACATAGTGAGATCCTGTCTCAAAAAACCAAAACTAGCCAAACAAAACACTCCCACAAACAAACACTCAAGCAACCAGAAAAACAACAACCCCCCCCCCAAAATTCTGCCCTGTTCTGAGCACTAAGCAGCTTTAAGCTTCTTTGTTGATTATCAAGAAAAGGCACACTACTTTAAGAGTGACATCTATCCCAAACACCAGTTTGCGGTGCGTGCTGGCCTTGCTTACAGCCTCTGGTTCTGCTCTAACTAATCAGGGCCAATCTTAGTATCTTTTACTTGTACTTATGAGAGAGACAGTGCATAATACAGTACAAACGTTCCTTTTGTGGAAAGTGGAATCACTGAGTAGCCTTTAAAAGCAGAGATATTTATACACAAACTCAAATTGAATCATGAACACATGCTCACAAAACTCCTCACACTTGTGTAAAGTCAGCTTGCTACCCCAGGGGCTGGTCACCCAGGGCCCTGCTGGGAAAGAGGCCTTATAAAGACATTACTTCTTTAGCCAGTGCTCTGCCTGGTGCAGTCTCAGGCAGTAGAAATACCCATTACATTGAATCATCAGCTCTCTGAGGCAAGAAAGCTCTCAGCAGACTTTTTCATGCACGTAATTATACACAGTTGAAGCAGAATTCTGGACAGCAAAGGAGTACCAAAGTCTGAGTCGAGATTTATTAGCACACCATTTTGTTGAGATCACGGATAGTCTTAGTCTATCCTTTGCTTCATATTTATAATTAATTCTGATTAAGTCTGAAGAGTGTTGGGTCTCAGCCAGAGAGCAAGAAACATGGAATGCTTCTCCATCTGTGCTGGGCTCTTTATACACATGTTCTTAATTTGGTGGATATGCTTGGTTCTTGGCTCAATGTCAAGTCCTGAGAGACTGCCACTTGAGTCTTAGGAATGAGAGTAAGTCTCTTCACCAGAAATGCCTGAGTCCTGTAATCAACAAGACAGCTGCTGGCTATCTGGTGGGGAGACAAACCTTTACACACTCCTGTTAGTCACTGGTGGGAAATGTTTCCTGTAACCCTAATTTCCTAATACCAGGATTAAAGTACAAAAAGTATCATTTAAATTTACATGCCTCAAATTGAAACTATACACAGTACAGAAATCTCTATGAATAAAAGCACCCCTGCTCATCAGCTCGGTAAGACCGCCACCTGGAGTTCAGCAGCAGGCAAGGAGAACAGCATCAAAGTCAAAGACATTATTACCCAGTAGCCCCACAAAAACATAGACCACCAAATCAACAACAAAAGCAGTCAAAGCAGTGCCTGCCGTGAAGCATTTGCAGAACAGGTTGATATAAACTCATGTGCCAGAGAAAACAAATGGGAAATATTCATTTCTAAACTTCAGTAAGTGACACACTGACAGCTATCTTATTTGAATTTATTCCATTCATTCCCAATAGTTTCTACTTACTCTCACCAGTTCCAAAAGAATCTAATTAGATTTGAATTTCAGGCCCAAAATTTGAATAGTACCATGATAAGAGATAGCTCAAGGTAAGGCCTCTCACTTTGCACTGCTGGAATAATATAGTCTTTTACATGAAATCTACTCTAAAAATTATCTTTATGTAAAGAAATACAAAGGAAAAAATTGGCAAAATATATTATTTGCAGTGCTCAAGACATAAATGTCAAACTTCAGAGGACCAAAATCAAAACTTAAAATATCTAATATACAAATTTTGAATAAAAGGGGTCAACTCAGAATGAAACTATTGAAGTCTGGCACAGTACCCCTCTTTCCTGTCTGACCCATTTGTTTCTCTGACTCAAGACCACAGTCTGGGCCAGCCTGACATCTCGCCCCTTACCCAGGTAAGTGCCATAAGTCACGTTTCTGTACTCATCCCAGGAGATTAAGCCGTCTTGATTCATATCAAACTCCTGCCACTGGCTCTCAACATTGTCATATATGTATTTCTTCTGGGCGTGCTTAATCCAGGATTTCAGCTCCCCCTCCGTCACAAACCCATCTTTATCGGCGTCTATTTTATCTACAATCATTCTACAAGACAAAACAGTTGTGTTTCAAGGGCCAGGTCCACAAGGCTTTTCCCCCAGACAGTAGGGACCTACCTAAAACGTAGCCGTAGGTGGCATTTTTATACTCCTCCCAGGAAACGAGGCCATCCTCATTGAGGTCGTGCCCCTTCCATTGCCGCTCTACATCCTCGTGAATCCAGCGCTTTTGTGCAAACTTAATCCAGCCTTTGAGTTCATCCACAGTGACAAACCCATCCTTGTCGTCATCTATTTTACTTACAATCTTTCTGTAGAAAATGCAGAGAAATCCAGCAAGAGGTTAAAAAAAAAAAACCCACAAGTCTCTGGACATAGCCAGAAGTGTGCTGTGACCATAGGTGTTGCCCAGGGCGAACACACAAGGGGAAAAAAAAGTTTCCAAAACAAGACTGTCAGACTTGGGAACACTTTTCTCTTTACTGGCCTGTTCCTGGCTTGTAACAAGCCATCTGGAAAAGGTAATCAGATCATGGTCAGTGCACTGGGTCTTAAAGTCAACCCAGACAATCTCTTCAGTTAGCTGTGACTCTGATCTCAACACCCATGTCACATGAGCGCTCACTTTTGCATCAAACATGATGTAAATCTTTATACCTTTCTTTATTATGTTTATAAGAGAAGGTATACCTCTTGGAAAATAATCACAAGCATTCACAATGTTTTCCTTAGAATTCAAGATATTTAAATCAGACTTTAAAATGAAAATTTAGTTGCTTTTAGAAAAAACTATTCTTTTGTTAAAAACACACACTTTTTTTTAAGCTCTCGGGTTAGAACCTGCCCCCAAAAACAAACAGATAAATACATTTCTCAGATCACATATATCTTAAAGCAAGATAATTGTAAAAAAACAAATGAATATAGGAGGCATGAATCTTAGAAATGCCAGTAGTTTGGGGCTGGAGAGATGGTTCAGAGATTAAAAGCACTGGCTGCTCTTCCAGTGGTCCTGAGTTCGATTCCCAGCAACCAAATGGTGGCTCACAACCATCTGTACTGAGATCTGGTGCCCTCTGCTGGCCTGCAGGCATACATACAGACAGAACACTGTATACATAATAAATAAATCTTTGAAACAAAAAAAATGCCAGTAGTTCTTATACATTACATGGAATTAGATTTTTTACATATAACCATGAAAACAGAACTCTGAAGAAATGATATGGAAAGAATATGTATTTCTGGCTACAAGATTGTTAATAAGCTGAGAGGTTATTAGCAGGCAGATTATAAAGCAAAACGACAAGGCTGAAGTATGGGCCTACCTCTTTTATAAGCTTCTTTTTTCTAGATGTCATTTTAATTAAAGATTTAAAGACAGGTCTATGGGCTTTGAGTGTGGCACAGGAGTACAGTGCTTGCCGGGTGTTTGTGAGTTTGATCTCTAGTACCACTAAGTAAATGCTTATGACAAAGAACCCAAAAGATGTAATCTCCTGGGAACTCTATATTGCAACTTTCAGAAGGGAAAAATCAGCACACTCCTCTGGAAATGCCCTTTCTTAGTTCAAGGTTGCTTCTTGATTAGAGGATGAGAAAGTGATTAGAAATCAAGAGTTCTTATTAGCAAAACTATAAACAGACTCCTACTGATACAGCATTAGCTCTAACTATTACTTAACTCTAGACATAAACACTTTGGCTCAGAGAATGGATAATCTTCTAACCTCAGCTCTAAAACACCAATAGAAAAAGGAATGCACCAATTTGGCATCTCTGAAATACTTTCCTCCACCTGCATGGACACGGTAAATTTTTCTCAGAAAAACTTTAACTATAATGGGATTCAGTTTATGTTCAAATAGTGCTTGCTACCAATAGTGCCACTACTAAGAAAAAAAAATAGACAAAGTACCAGAAACTCTCCCAATCCCAGAAGGTATTTTTAAGCTATTATAAACACCCTGAAATACTGCTCAGTTAAATAGGCACATTGACTGACTGTTCAAGATGGGCTTCTTTGAACAAAAGTGGCTGGCTGAACAGCAATCTATTCCCTAATGGCTTAGCCCAGGGATTGGCAAACTCTTTTTGGAAAGAGTTAGCAAATATTTTTACTTCATGAGCCAGGTATAACCTGATGTACGTGTACACACAAACAACCTTCTGAGAGAAAATAAGGGCTGGAGAGATGGCTCAGTGGTTAAGAGGACCTGGGTTCAGTTCCCAAAGCCCACATGGTGGCTTACAACCATCTATAACTCCAGTTCCAGAGATCTGACATTTTTTTCTGACCTCTGCAGACACCAGGCAAGTCTGTGGTGCACATGCATAAATGTAAGCACAACATTCACACACATAAAATAAAATTTAGATCTAAAAACTTTTTAAAAAGATTGGGACCGTAGCTCAGTTGGTACAGTGCTCACCTAGCATGCATGGAGCTCTGGGTTCAATCCCAACACCACACAAACCTAGTGTAGTGCACCGCCTACAATCTCAGCATTGAGCAAGGAGGGGCAGGAGCATCAGAAGTTCAAGTAATCCTCAGCTACATAGTAAGTTTAAGGTTAGTATGAGACAGTCAAAACCCTGTCACATAGCAACCCCCCCCCCCACTCTCTAAATAAAGCAAAGCAGAAAAGAGCTGGGCATTAATAGCACATGTCTGAAATTCCAGCACTGAGCTAAGCATGATGGAACACACCTTTAAATCCAGGGAGGCAGAGACATGTTATGGTGGCACTATTAGGAGGTGTGGCCTTGTTGGAGGAAGTGTGTCATTGTGGAGGAGGGCTTTGAGGTCTCTTGCTCAAGCTTCCCTCAGTGTGACTGTCAGCTGACTTCCTGTTGCCCCAGCACCATGTCTGTCTGCATGCTACCATGCTCCCCACTACGATGATAATGGACTGAACCTCTGAAATTTTAATTGAGCCCCTCAATTAAATGTTTCCTTCGTAAGAGTTGCTGTTGTCATGGTGTCTCTTTACAGCAGTAAAAACTTCAACTAAGACACAGGTGGATCTGTGAGTTCTAGACCAGACAGGGCCATACAGTGAGATCCTGGCTCAAAAAAACAAAAACAAACAGATAGACAAAAGAAATCCTAGCACCCAGGAGATGTGCTTGTAATCTCAACACTGGGAGGCAAAAGTGGACAAATAACTCTAAGATGGAGGCCATCTCGGTACATATAGTAAGATCCTATCTCAAATGGCCAAGAGCCCAAGCCAACCCAAAAACAAACAAAAAAGACCTACTTACAATCTTTCTTTCTCTCTTGGCTTTTGAGACAGGGTTTCTCTGTGCAGCTGACTGTCCTGGAACTCCTCTGTAGACCAGGCTGGCCTTGAACTCACAGAGATCTGCCTGCCTCTGCCTCCCAAGTGCTGGGATTAAAGGCGTGCATCACTGCCTGGGCTCTCTACTTACTTTTTTTTTTTTTTTTTTTTTTTTTTTGGTTTTACGAGACAGGGTTTCTCTGTATTGTTTTGGAGGCTGTCAGTCCAGCCTGGCTTGGAACTCACAGAGATCCGCCAGCCTCTGCCTCCTGAGTGCTGGGATTAAAGGCATGCGCTACCACCGCCCAGCTCTACTTACATTTTTAACAGGAAAATATACTAAAAATTATCTACTAAACTTGTCGTGAAAATGCTTCCTGTGGTCTTTTACATATTATTGAAGATTGCAAAAATAGTATTAATTTTTTAAATCTATACAAAAACAATGATTTTTTTCCCTTAATAATTACTCTCCTAAAAATGATGTGGGAGCTGAGATTTGCAAATTTGGGTAAAGTTAGCTAACAAATCAATGTTTTTAAATGCCATAATAAAAGTTTATATGAGATTCTTCTCTCTTAGTGGGAAGAGAATCCACTATGTAGACCAGGCTGGGCTAGAACTAACAATCCTTTTCCTTTAGCTTCCTCAAGTGCTGGTGTGTCCCATCATGCCTGGCTTCACCTGACGTTCATGCTTTCAAGGCAGTCACTGCATAAATGAAGAATGTCTGTCAATATCTCTAAAATTTGGGCAAAGCAAACTATTTAGTTCATTTATACATCGTATAAAAAAGATGACTTCATCAAATTATAGTCTGTACAATGTGCTGAACTTTTGATATTTACTGATTAAAAAAAAAGAACACTTTTCTCTACTGAAAATTGCTACATAAGCTATTCTACTACCCACAAAGCCAGGAGGCTCACTAAAGTCCTATCTGCTCTAAGTAGCCTCAAACCTAAGGGTCATACATTATTTAAGAGTAACTCTGCAGAAACGTGTTCAAACCAAAATGTAGGTTGGACATATGAAATATTAATAGGTATGATATAAAGGACCTCATGTACTGCTTTTTAGCCTAGAATGTTAGCACAGTTATAATGTTAAAACTAATAGCAAGCTTGATCTCTTGAAAATAGAGAAGCAACTAGAGAGAAGAAAACTAGTTTTCTGATGTGTGTTTTTGAATCATCTTCAAATGTTGAACTATAGTTCATTCAATAGCAAAATCTTTTTATTCTGTCAGTACTGAAGAATAAAACAGTGCATATTTTAGTCAGCAGATAATACAAAGAATAAATTGTCATTTAAGTTTTCATCAAAGAAAACTCTAGAAAATATAATTATAGGACTGCATATGTGGCAAAAACTTGCAGTGTGGTACAACCTGCTACATAAACCTCTTGAAAACAGTCTACAAACTGCATCAATGGTACTCATTCAGGAGAACATTTTCACAGATTTGGCCTGCATTTCCTTAAAAAAAAAAAAAAAATCAGAGTTTAGAAGAGCCAAAAAATACATGTTTAGAACTCTAGAAACAGGCAGTTAGTATTCTACTAAGTGAAAAAAAATTCTTTTAAATGTATGTCTATGTGTTTTACCTGCATGTGTATCTTTGGATCCCATGTGTGCATTATCTACGGGGCCCGAAGACGGCATAGAACCCCTGGAATTCATGTTACGGATGGTTGTGAGATGCAGTATGGGTGCTGCTCCTTTGAAGAGCAATCCATGCACTTGCCCACTGAGTCATCTCTCCAACCTCACTACTGAGTCCTTAGTTTAAGAGCTGCTTAGGGGCACAACATTTGCCTAGAACAGCATCACTGAAAACCATTACTATTCTGAAACTAAGGCCATTATTTGGTATAGTCATTTTTGTCTTTACTTATTATTGTTTTGCTTTTTTGAGGTACTAGGGATCAAGTACAGGACCTTGAACATAGAGGACAGTGCTCTCCCACTGAGATACACTCCCAACCCCAGCTTTGTTGTAGATGACAACATCACATCACAATGTCAAAAGGTTGGACTCCCCTGTTAAAGGGCCTGGCTGGTTTGACTTTTATTAAAGGGCACCTATGGAAATAATGAACTTGACAGAAATAGAGAATCCAATTTCTAGTTTATTAGATACTTAAACATTACTTGGCTCCCATGTCATGTTCTGAAATCAAGATGATGAAGCTCGAGCTGGGTCCAATACTACTGGTTACTTTATTATTTTTGAATTATGTGTACTTGTGTCTGTGTGCTGTCACATGCATGAGAGTCCAAGTATTCTAGAAGGCATCAGATACCCTGGAGCTAGAGTTACAGATGTAACTCTTGACAGGAATGCTGGGTACCGAACCTGGGTCCTCTGCAAGAACAGTCCATGTTCCTAACCTCTGAGCCATCTTTCCAGGCCTACAGGGTACTTTGATGAAAATGATTTTACTTTGTAGAAGTGAGGTGCATATTGTTTTTCAGTGGAGAAGTGTATGAAAGAAGGGATCTTATTAAAATGTTTAATGGCAGCAATTCTGTTATTAGTACTCAGAAAACAGAGCGCAGCACAGCTTTGTTAGTAACTGAACCAGAAAAGGGAAAAAAACAATTAGCTGATTTATAAATGGCATTGTCCCCCCAACCAAGCACAGGCGTCCTACCCAAGCCTTTCCTTGCTCTCTTCTGGTGTCAGCTGATCAAAACTCTTTGCTTCTTCTGCACCCAAGAAGGCATCATGGTCATAGTCAAAATTCTGAGCATCGTTGTGAACTTTGTCGCTGAGCTGAGGTTCATGGTGTACTCGGTCCTTTTTTTCAGTAGGCTTGCTCAGTGCAAAGGCTGTACACAGGGACAGGCACAGAAGAAACTGCCGCAGGTCCATGACAGCCCACCTTAAAGGAAAATGAGAGACAGTTAACACAGAAGGCAGTGTGCTTGATAATAAATCAAGACACGTCTCAGTTAAATTATTAATTTGAGATGTCAGTCTGGAGGGGGCACTCAGGAATCTGTACATTGAATAGTACCTGGTGGCCTTTGTGTCTGAGCAAGTCTGGGAAGCACAGCTATGCAGATGAATGGATACAGTGTTGTTACTTGTAAATGGACATCCAAATGGGCTGGTGACTCAAGGTTAGCCTGTGTGAGAGACCTGGTGCTATGGAACAGGGAGGCCGCTGAGTATGTCGGTGGTTCCTGCTCCAATGATTATCAGAGTCAACAGAGAAGCTTTGGAAGCCACTAATGCCTGGGTTCAACTTGAGAGATTCTAAGAGAATGGGGGGAGTGGGGCACTAGTTACCTAAGTCTTCTAGGTAATCCTAATACTCAACTGTGTTTGAAGACCAGCTCACTGATGCAAGTACAAAAAGCAAAGGATTTAGAATCAGGATTTAAATCCTTTCAGTTTTGACTGTTAGCATCTTGGGTAAAAAGATTAAACTTTTGGTGTCCCTTGAAGAGAAACTATTTACAAAAAAAGTTGTTTGAACTATAAATTCCTAATTAGCCTACAGTCAGAAAGGTAACTGATGAAAATGTCCTACATAGGAGCTGGAAGCCTGATAGCCTACTGTATTTATTTTATGGATTAAGTAATAATACTTGGGAACTCTACTGAAAAAATGTGACAAAAAATTCCAGAGAAGCTATCAATTAAAAACCTGTTTCACACCACTCATGGTGGTGAAGATGTTTAAACCTAGATAGCCAGGGCTGTTACACAGAGAAACCATATCTTAAAAAAACAAAACCAAGCTGGACAGTGGTAGCACACACCTTTAATCCCAGCACTCGGGAGACAGTGGCAGGTGGATCACTGTGAGTTTGAGGCCGGCCTGGTCTACGAAGCTAGTGCCAGGACAGGCTCCAAAGCTACACAGAGAAACCCTGTCTCGGAAAAAAAAAATACAAAACAAAAACTGTTTCATAAACTTTACAAATAACTTACCCTATTACTAGAGAAGCTAAGGTCTCAAGGAACAACAAAACCTTAAAATTAAACCAAGTGAACAGTTTTCCTGGACTTTCATATTTTAATTAATCTTTCATTGTGGAACATGAATGCTGAACATTTGTGCCCCCATTCCATCAGTGAAAATAAATAAGTTCTTAGCAATTTCACAGAACTTCTTTTTTTTTTTTTTTTTTTTTTTTGGTTTTTCCGAGACAGGGTTTCTCTGTATTGTTTTGGAGGCTATCAGTCCAGCCTGGCCTCGAACTCACAGAGATCCGCCTGCCTCTGCCTCCCGGAGTGCTGGGATTAAAGGCGTGCGCCACCACCGCCCGGCCAGCAATTTCACAGAACTTCTTATTCCTCTCCTATTATGCCTAATCTCTGGTATCACTAAATGTGCCTTTATTTGGAAATACAGTCCTTACAAATGTAATCAAGTTAAAATGAAGTCATACTCATTTAGTGTGGGTCCAAAGATGGGTGTCCTTATAAATGAAGGGAATTTGGGACACAGAATTAGAATGCTATTCTATGACAGAAGCAGAGATTGAAATAATACATGTGTAAGTCAGGGCATGCCAAAGATTGACGACAGTTATCAGAAGTGAGGAGAGTAAGGGAAGAGCCTTCCAAGAGAAGATAGTCCAACCAACACCTGCACTTGAGTTTTATTTAGTCTTTGCAACGGCTAGAGGACTAGGCCATCAACTTCAGAAAGGAAAAAACAAAACAAAAAACCCAAGACCAGTCAGGGGCAGGTGACATGGCTCAGGGGTAAAGAGCTTACTGGTCAACCATGATGAAATAGACTCTGATCACAGAATCCACTTCAAGGAGGGAGAAAGAATTGGCCCCTAACCAAGCTATTCTCTTGCCTTCCACAAGTGCATACCCATACCACACTGACAAGTAGTAATTAAAACAAAACTACCACTAAGTTTGTTGCAATTTGTTATAACACCCCCGAGAAATGAATACAAGGTTACAGTAGTCAGGGATGCCACATCTTTTGAAGATAAATATATCTCATGGCCCTAATCTGAAGATTAAACCCAGCTACAGTCGATTTTCCTTTCCTGGGGATGTCACTAGTGAGCTAGTGTAAGCATACACATTTATATGTAAAAATTTACCTAATCAGAAAATTCTCTCAGCAAAGCTTCTCATTTAGAGGTGTTAACTATACCCCACAAACATCTCTAGCTGGTTCTGCTGTAAAGTTTTGGGGACCAGAGCAAAGAAAGAGAGCTGTGTTAGGGAACAAAGAAATTAAATATGTCAACATATTAATAGATCCTCCAATGTATCTATTTTCTCAAATAGTGGCTTATGAATTTAAACTATTAAGTGGATTTATAAAGCTCTCTAGATTACAAAAACTAAGAAAATGCTTAGCACAGCTAATGGTGAACATGCTTATATAAAAGCCCTTAAAATAAAAGGAGGAGCTAGGTATGGTGGCACATGCTTCTAAATCTCAGCACTCGGGAGGCAGAGGCAGAAGGATCTCTGTGAGCTGGAAGCCAGCCTGATCTATAGAGTTCCTGGACAGTCAGGGCTACACAGTGAGACCCTCTCTCAAAAAAACACCAAACAAAAAAGAAAAAGGAGAGTAAGAACACTTACTACTCTTCTAGAGAAGCAGGGTTTGATCCCCAGCACCCACAGGGTGACTGTCATCCATCAGTGACTCCAATTCCTGGGAATTCTGACTTCCCCATGACACAAACCAGTCTTTCCCCTACAGCTATGACTTCAAGCTTTCCTTCACCCACACTATCTAGACTGCTGCGATTGTTTCCTCAACATCTAGAGTCATCCTGAAATCTGGCTTTCTATCTTATTACTGATTCAACTGCCAACTGGCAAACCAAAGACCCTACCCAGTCTTCATCTCTGCAATGGACAATAGGAAATTTGTACTGTGAATGGGGTCTATTAAAAAATGTTCTGTAAGGAAGATGGCTCAGGGGGTAAGAGTGCTCACTGGGCCAGCATGTGGACTGGAGCACAAACCTCTAACACATACATAAGAAGCCCAGTACTGTGATGAGTGAAGCCATAAAGACAGTTGGGGCTTTTTGACTGCTAGACTAGCTCCAGGTTCAGTGAAAAAACCTGTCTCAAAAGGAATAAGGCGGTGAAAGTGACAGAACAGCACACGCACACACACACACCCCATACACACACTACACACACACCCCCACCCCCCATACACACACACCACACACCCCCACACCACACACCCCCACACCACACACCCCCACTACCCCCCATACACAGACCACACCCCCACACCACATGCCCCTACACCACACACACCATCACTCCCCCCCACACACACCACACACACACACCCATACAGACACACCACACACACTCTGTGCCCACACATACCAATTCCTATTAGAATCTGTGACAAAAGATTTTTGTCTTTGTTTTTTTTGTTTGTTTTTTTGTTTTTTACGAGACAGGGTTTCTTTTTGTCTTTGTTTTTATGAAGACACACAAAACATACAGCCCTAAAACTTCATTAGAGTTACATAAATCTATTCATAAAAAGAAACAAAACATGGGGAGGGGTCGGGGGAGAAGGGAAGGGGGAGGGAGCTGGAATTGATATGTGAAGCAAGCTTGTTTCTAACTTAAAAAAGAAACAAAACAAAGTTTTTATTCAAGGCACTTAAAATACATCTGTGGAATTCATTTCTGAAACATCTTTGTCTTTATAATCAAATGACAGAAATTTGACATTTCTCATTTTCCTCATTCCCTTCACAAGTATATATTAACATATGAAAAATATATACATATATGAACTACATAGCTGTATGAGGTCTTATCATGAGATCTTCAAGGGTAATCCAAAGGTTATGAAAGCCATTACTCCATCTTTCATTTTCAAATTTGACTTGCAAATCTGTATCTCAATTCTGACCCTCTTCTATTAAACTTAGTATTTTTTCCTTTACACAGAGAGAAAAAAGGTCAAGTTTGGTGGCTAGTGCCTGTAATTCCAGTACTTGGGTACTTGGGAGGCTGAGGCAAGAAGACCACTATGGGGCGGAAAGATGGTTCAGCAGGTGAAGTCACTTATTGTGCAAGCCTGACAACCTAAATTCAATCCCCGAAGCCCATATAAAGGGGAGAAAACTCTGGCCTTCATAGGCGTGGGTGCATGTGCACGCACGCACGCACGCACGCGCACACACACGCACGCACGCACGGACAGGCAGGCAGACAGACAGACACAGCAGCAAGTTATACATTCCAGGTCTGGGCTACAGCTGAGATGCCATCTTCAAACAAAAGCAAAAGATCTGACTAATATGGTAAGCACTTGCCATATGGGCTAATAAGCATTTTAAAATGCAGTTAGTACAAATTAAGACATGTTTAGAATTTTATATAAATTAATAATGCATCATGTTTCAAAAAAATACAGTTTTCTTGAAAGTTCTAACTTTTTAGCACTAATCTCACCCATCCTTTCTGGCAGCTTAGATGTCTATATTAAATTCAGCCCTCAGAAACATTAATTCTGAGAGATTTCACAATGATGATGTGGGACGGATGACCAAAGACCTATTGCTCACTGCTAGCAAGTGAGAGATGTGGGTGTGGTGGTAAAATTCCACTTCTCTGAGCTTGTACTCAGTAGAAAAGGAACTTCTCCATCATGGAGAGGAGGACCCAGTGCTTAAGGGTCTACTTTATTTAATAGGGACCAAGGGTAACGGCTTAACGGCATTATACTTAATTAATTAAGACTTGGACTGTGAAATCTAGAAATAAAAATGACCTTGTTATCTGCCCGGTATTTGTTACTTGCAGACTTTAGTATAAGAACCACTGATAGGGCAGTGGTGGCGCACACCTTTAATCCCAGCACTTGGGAGGCAGAGGCAGGCAGATCTCTGTGAGTTCGAGACCATCCTGGTCTACAAGAGCTAGTTCCAGGACAGCCTCCTAAGCCACAGAGAAACCCTGTTTTGAAAAACCGAAAGAAAAATAGAAAGAACCACTGATCTAGGTTGTCACACAAAAAGTAAAATCATTCTTGACATCTGGAAAAGCATAGCCATGATAAATCATCTTGCACTTGGCTAGTGACAGTCAATTTACACTAGTTTACCATACATTCTAGCTAACCAGATGTAAGAAACACAAGAGGCTGAGCAGATGAAAGTGAAAAGTGTGGTTGCTGAAGCTCTGAGAATGACTGAAACTATTATCCAGGCTTAGTTAGTTCTACATCCAAAGCAATCTAGCACAAACTGAAATTTTCTGGCCATACAATCAACTTTCTTTTGAACCTGGAGAGATTCAGTGTTTAAGTGTACTGACTGCACCTCCAGGAGGCCTGGGTTAGATTCTCAGTATCCACATGGTGGTTACCAACTGTCAGTAACTCTAGTTGCCGATGATCCTACATGCTCTTCTGGTCTCTTTGGAAACACCGTGTGTGTACACGGTGCACAGACATATGCAGGCAAAATGCCCATAAACACAAAATAAAAACAAATCTCAAAAAAAACCCCAAAATCAAAAACAACTTACTTATAAGAAAAGGGTTCTAGAAATTGGGGGGGGGTGAGGTTCTTTGGGATGAAATTTTAATATATAACTCACAGACCAAGTTATTCTAGCAAAATATACAGAAAAAAAAGCTTTGATGTCTAGTAGTAGATTCTCTTATATATGTTTAACATGCCTAAGTCTTTGAGAGTTTGATAGTTATTTTAGCTTAATCTTGCCTAAATAATTTTAAAATCTAAGATAAAAAAGGAATCAAATAAGACCTTACATGAAAAGACCTAGCAACTGTGGTAGATAATCCGTTGGAAAAAGTCTACACCTCTTGTTTGTATTACTCCACAACAACGTGCACAAACCACACTGTTGTTCTTGAGTTTCCTCACTGGCTCTTTTCTTTTTTCTGTCTAACATTTACTTATGTGTGTGTGCATGCATGTGGTCACAAGGGCTGAGGTCAGAAAACAACTCTGTTTTCTGTACTGTATGTATGTACTGATATGAAACTCGGGCTGTCAAGCTTGGCAGAAGGCACCTCAATTCCAATCCCTTTGGGGGGGGGAGGTGGATAAGAGGGTTTCACTGTATCTCATACCGGCCCAGAACTCATATGCTGCCCAAAGTACCCGCTAATTTGAGACAATCCTGCCACGTGGGCTTTCCAAAGGGTTTCAGGCATTTGCCACCACACCCACCAGATTCTGCAACTTTAAAACCATTTCTGCTTAAGTTCATACAAATTATCTCTAGAGCTCTTAGCAAAGTGTTGGGTTTTTAGAAACCAATGTATTTTATTGAATGATTGGATGATCTTTAGCAATGTGGTTTTGCTGTGCTTTCCAACTCCCAATTTCCATTACTGTATCTGGCCAAATTCGAGGTACAGGCAAACATGTGATTGATTTCAGGGGCTGGGAAGATGTTTCAGCCAGTAAAAGCACTTGCCACCAAGCCCAACAACTTGGGTTGGACCCCAGAACCCACGGTGGAAGGCGAGAATGGACTCCCACACATCATCTCTCTGACTTCCACAAGCATGTGCATGGCATGTGTATGCCCATTCCCATAAATAAATGTAATTTAAACAATTTGTGTTATTTCAACTGTTTAATCCTAATACATGTTACAGCATAACAGCATTCATATTTATGAGTTCACAGAAAAGCTCGAGAGTGGTGGTGTACTCTTTTAATCTCAGCATTCAGAAGGCAGAGATGTGCAGATCTCTATGAGTTCTAGGACAACCTGGTCTACATAGTGAGTTCTAGGCCAGCCAGAGCTATGTAGGGAGACCTTTTCTCTCACACACAAACAAAAATTCATAGAGAGAATCCAGGTTTAAATCATGCATTTTCCATGACTATTCCTGGCTATCCCTGAAACATGCCAGCACATCAATGTTACAAAGAATTTGGGCTAGTACTAACATACTAGTTTCCTGCATCGAGGCAATGACATAAAACTCCACGAAAGGTATATGTAACGTTATCACTAGATGAATGGAGCCAAACTGAGATAGAAAATGTCACTGAGATGAATACCATTAACTCACACATAATTCAGCATTTTTGTGAGATCACAACTCCTACTTTTGATTCCTCAAAATATCCTGTTAAGAGACCCTTGAGACACTGTAAAACTCAGATTAGGACTACACAGACTTGCCTTTCATGCAAATAGTTACAGGTTATCTCTGGTCCCTCGTCTGGACTTCCACAAGGTCTTCAGTGGTGACTACGGCTTGATACTTAAATCTAACTGAATGAGGTCAAACATCTATTTGTCTTGGGTCAGCTTTCAAGTATAGCAAAGAATTTATCAGCCATTCCAAGTTTCTCTACCTTCGTGCTCAATTAAATAAACTTGAGCGTCATTATTCCCAACTTACTAATGCTGACTTGATAGTCCATTACAGGAAGTGAATACAATTCTCAAAAAATCCTATTCCAGGGCTTTGCACACTTAGGAATTTGGATCAAGGACCCAAAAGTTGATAGCAGCAATCTACTGAATTGTCCCACTCATGCAAAAGAAACTTTACAAGGTACAAATCACTCTTAATTACAGCAACTAAAGGGAATTATGTTCACTTCTGAATACAGCATGCCAAAAATCAGAACGACCACTTGGGAAAGACAAGCTAAAAATCATCATTATTTAAAGGTAATTAACTCCCTAATTAACGTGTGAAAGCAGTTTTTCCATTAATGACTATATTCAGCCAAACACAGAAAAGTCCCTTTCTAATTAACCAGACTTTAAAAAAATAATGACATTGCTATCATTCGTTTTATTCCCCACCTCCCTACACCCTGTAAGACAGCGAACACTGTCTTCCTTGGCACTTGCAATCCAATCATGGGATGTGGCCTTGGGGCGGGGTGGCAGCTCCCAGCAGGCCTGTGAAAGGTGGCAGGGAGCTGATGAAAACTCTCTACCCAATTCTCTCCGACCTTCAGCAAACAACCAAAAGTGACCGTCTGGTCCTAGGGCACTGTGAGTGGAGGGAGCCGGAGCGGAGAACAAGGACGCACGAAGCCAGACACAAAACGGTGCCCAGGAGGGCGTAGGGCCCCCGCGGGGGCCAGTCTGCCGGGCCACAGCCAGCCATCGGCACGGAGCTGCGGGACGGCGAGCCGGGAGACAGAGAGGAGTCTCAGGCCCGCCCGGGTACACTGCGGCCGGAGTGAGGAAGACCCACTCCGCATGGGGAACAAGGCCGACGGACAGAATAAGGGTGCACGAGGACCCGCCGAGCACCACGGGGCTCACCTTTCTCCGGAGCTCCACGCCGCAGGACACTGTGGCCGCCGCTCACCCGGAGGACTCAGCTCCCGCGCACAAGCACCGCCCAACCGGAAGTGGCTCCTCGCCCCGCCCCCATCCGCCTTTCGGCGGCCTCCACTCCAATCGCCAGCAAGACCGCTGCTGACGCGTCGCTTCTCCGTGTGGCCATTGGTCCCGCCATCGCGCGGCCGTGATTGGCTAGAAAGCGCCACGTCCCCGCGAGCGCGCCGAGCTGCGTGGACCGGATTCCCGCCCAGCTCGGGTCGCCCATCCTGTGGGGGACGCGGAGTCCCAGCTGTCTGCTGCTGGGCGTGTGGGCGCGGCCCCGCCGACCGTGGCCCCCTGGCTGCCACGTCCGCATTCACGACGCTTCTAGGATTATCCTGATAGCTTTCTTCCTGCGCTCAAGCCCCCGGGGCGGAATAATACCCCTGTAACAACGTCACCACCCGCGGGGAACCAGCCCCGCTTCTGGCTCGCGAGGGTCTGGGTTGATCGACTAGCAGATCCCCGCCCTGCCAACGTGTACCTTTCAGCTTCGTTTTCCACCCACCACGCTCCTTCGCACCTCTGCCCAATCCTTCATGATCCGCGCCTTCCCCGAGAGCCTTACATGTCACATCCCTGTAGACTTTGCCCACAAAGCGGCTTCATCTGCCTGAAAGAAGTATGTTTTCCTTATTTTCCAGCTACTGAAAGTCGCTGCTCATGAAACAGGTTGCTGTCCTGAAGTGTCTTAGTGGGAGCTGGGCGGTAGTGAGACCACCGGGGCCCAGTTCAGGAGTTAGCCCTAGGCATCTTTCCTAGTCCATTTTCTAGCAGCTTGCATTTTCAGTGCACAGCCACATTTTGCTAAATAACGGGCTTATCATTGTGTATTCGATTAGACCAAGTGCTGGAATAGGATCCGCTGAACTTAATACATCACGAGCTCCCATCTTACAGACCAGGTTCAAATGCCTTCAGTAATACTAAATGAACTGAAGAGAGAGAAAAAAATCCACAGGAAATTAGTAATCTATTTTCTGGGGGGAGGAGTGGGCAGGGAGAGTTTGAACCTAGGCTTTGCCCAGAACTCTAGTCTATCACTGATCTATAACATTGCCTACTCAGCGTCATGAAATTAAAGCGTGTTCATTGAGGGCCACTATATTTTCAGCACATATAATGAATAGCACATGAAGCTCATGAAAACCTTAAGACAGCAAATTGGCTTAAGATGAGAAAGGCTAGCAACTGCTGTTTGGGGCCTGCAAACTATCAACTCAAAACACAACCCTCACCTCAAACAGAGTTTATTCTGGAGCCAAATGTGAGTGACCATGGCCAGAGACCAGATTAGGTTACTCCCAAATTTCATGTACCAGTGTAGTAACAGTTTGATGAAGTTTTTATAGGAACAGAACAAACTATTCACCAGAGAATGGGTTGTAGCAAAGTGGCGAAACCTTCCTTAAAGCCCTCAGATGTTACCTGATGACACACTTAGCTCTTGAGTTGTGAAAGTGAGTGCTCTGCTAAATCAGCACATTCCAAAATAATTAGTGCCCCATTTCCACAGTTCACACGATTTGCCTACGGTCATGAATGTTAGGTCAGTTACACAGGAGAGCAATAAACAGCTCCTAAATAAATGGATATTAAGAGAGCTAAACATGGCCCCAAATAGTTTGACTCTCGACTTGCAGTGTTCTAACTTCTCACATGATCGAGGGTCTGTTCTAATCAGCTGACACGCCTTGAACAAGGTTTGGTTTGAAAGTGCATTGTACACGGGGAGGGGGACACATAGTACTTACTAAATATTACTAATATTACTTGTTGCTGAGAAATGCTTCCTAGCATCTGAGGAAGATGAGTCTGAGAAGTAGGCGGGGCAGCCATCTTCAGGAGAGGGCAATAGCCCATTAAATCCAAGAAGGAAACAGCTTCTGGGTCATATCGTTAAAATCTATTGGCCATTAGATCTAGACATCCTAGATCTGTCTATATTTGACATAACGTGACATGTATTAAGAGTAACACCAAAAATTATCAACAATATTATCTGGCCTGAAGGTAACAGGTGAAGGAAGTGTTTTGTTGTTTAAATAAATAACAAAAAATTTAAAACAAACAAACCCTAGAGTGACTATATATTTGCTCTGTGATTACAGTTACTTGTACTCGGTGAATTATTTAAAATTGGAGTATTTAAATGAATCTATGGTTTCTCTGTATTGCTTTGGAGGTTGTCCTGAGCTTGCTCTGTAGACCAGGCTGTCCTCGAACTCACAGAGATCTACTGAGCTCTGTCTCCTAAGTGCTGGAATTAAAGGTGTGAGCCACCAACGCCCGGCCCTACTGGGTTTATTATTATTATTATTGTTGTTGTTTGTTTTGGTTCTGGCCAACTTTATTTCACAGCTATAGCCTTGGAATGACTAACTCTAACTAGGAAAAATTGATCTTCAATGTTCAAGTTATCATAGCTCTTATCTGTTGACTACTAGACAAATCTGTTTTATTATATTGGTATTAAGCCATTTTTAGTTGGGGAAACTAAGTATAAAGCTATATTGTAAAAGAAACTAGATAGCAATATAGTATTCCTATCAACTTTAACAAAATTCTCTGTTTCATGCACCAAATATTAATAACAATGATAGAAACAAGAGATTAGACTTCTTAGAAATCACAATTTTACTTGGAGGTGTAGCATAATAGTAAAATGCTTGCCTGGCATGCATGAAGGTCCTGGGTTCAATGCTAAAAACTACCTCCCACCCCCCCAAAAGAAGTCAGAATGTTATAGTCCCTATAGGCATAACTAAATCTCTTTTTATTTTAATGGCAGAAATGGAAATGGGGCTCTATATGGAATCACTGTAGTTTTGTCTATTTCTTTTTTATTAGCAAAATATAAATATTGTTTAATTTTTAAAAAGCTAATTGTACTGTAGCATACCTTAAATACCCATTTAATGAAGAAACTTCAGAGCTGAAGCTATAAAACATTATGGATGTTCTTGTTATTAGAAGTTGGTGTATTTTGTATAAATGAATAAAAAGAGTTAACCAAATCAGATAGCTCTAGCTAGAGTAAATGTTCAACATCTGAGCATATTATATGGCCTTTTACAGTGTTTGATTGGTTGGGCCTAGTTAGTTTTTTTAATCAGAAGTTTATTTCTTCTGACTGTAATAACTCCTGTTCAGGAACAAGTGCTTTTAACCACCAAGTCACCGGGTGTTGGTGGCTCACGCCTTTAATCCCAGCACTCGGGAGGCAGAGGCAGGTGGATCTCTGTGAGTTCGAGGCCAGCCTGGTCTACCAAGTGAGTTCCAGGACAGTCTCCAAAACAATACAGAGAAACTCTGTCTTGAAAAACCAAAAAAAAACAAAAACCAAAAAACAAAAAACAAAAAACCCCACTAAGCCAGCTCTTCAGCCCCACACTTGAATCTTTTAACATGAAACTACTTTTGAGTAAGGCACGGGCTCTGGGTGAGTAAACATTCATAGCCAAAAGTAAACAAGCAAACAAGACTAACGACTTTGTAAATTCATTGAAACCAAAAGTAACACTAATTTTATTGCTTAGCAATACACCAAGTGAAACTCTAAATGACATAGACAATTTTTGAAAATACCTCATTATAAAAGGATTTAAAGAAACATAAAAAGAGAAATGTTACTTGAGATAGTCAGTGGACTTGAAAATGAGTATCATCCAGCATTTCTGAGGCCCATACAGATGTGTTCTTTGATGAAGTTAGTGTAACTTTCATCTGAGAAATGAGAACCTAGGAGTTCAGTCTGGTTTTATCCTCCAGGAGTGTTAGGGGTGCCTGGATACATTCTCTCCTCCCGACAGAATGGAATCTTTGCTTTCAGTGGGTGAATCATCTGGTTTCCTTATTCTCTGAGGAAGACTCTGTAACTAATTTTGAAGTTTTGATTATAATTAAATTTCTTTATAGTAGCTTTGATTATATTCAGTCTCCTTCCCTACCCACCAGACACCTCCCCCCACTGTCTGTCTGTCTGTGTATATCTGTCTGTCTCTGTGTCTGTCTCTCTCTCTGTCTCTGTGTCTGTCTGTGTCTCTGTCTCTCTGTGCCTGTCTCTCTGTCTCTGTGTCTCTGTGTCTGTCTGTCTGTGTCTCTCTCTGTCTCTGTGTCTCTCTCTGTCTCTGTCCCTCTCTCTGTCCCTCTGTGTCCCTCTGTGTCCCTCTGTTCCTCTGTCCCTCCCCTCCCTCCCTCCCTCCCTCCCTCCCTCCCTCCCTCCCTCCCTCCCTTCCCCCCTCCCTCTCTCCCTCCCTCCCTCCCTTCCTCTCTTTCTCTCTCTCTCCCCTTCAGACTCTTCAAGACCAATTTGTGCTGCCTAAATGTCTTTGGATATCTTAGGTG
This sequence comes from Mesocricetus auratus, assembly GCF_017639785.1. NCBI lineage: Eukaryota > Metazoa > Chordata > Mammalia > Rodentia > Cricetidae > Mesocricetus > Mesocricetus auratus. The sequence goes on from NW_024429200.1 coordinate 12,211,187, forward strand.
TGTCGACTTCACTGGCTTATCATCAACTTACCAGGAGCAACACTCTTAGAGAAAAATGTCTCTCCCAGTAGCTAACAGTTGCCGATAACTTCATGACTGGGGGTCGTATTGTGTGCCCAATCCCCTCTGAATGCTGGGATTGGGCCTGGGTTGGATCTGCATGGGTTTTGTGTCTGTTATTTAACCTCTGTGAGCTCCTATGTGCAGATGCCCTGCTGTGTCCAGAAGACACTGTCTCATCGAGGCCAGTCTCCTCTGGCTCTTACACTCTTGCCACCCCGCCTTCCGCAATGATGCCTTGCCAGCGTCCAGCTCCAGAAAGGATGTGTGAAGTTAGCAGAAAAGGAGGAATTTGACCACTGGTTGTCTTTCAAACTGATGGCCCCGGCTAGCTCAGGACATTTTTTTTTAAATACAGGTTCTAATGCATTCAAGCAAGAGCAGTTCCAAAGCATTTCTCTTTAATCATTTTCTAAGAATCAATTAACATTGTAGTTTCTCTTCTTAGCCACTCCCTTGATGTCATTGACCTTTACCACTTATCATTATACAGCAAGCCAAATGTTCTAGCTAGGTACATCTTATTCATAATGTGCCCCCCCAGCAGCAAACATGCGGTTACAAAATAAGAGATTTGAGCCCATTGATTAGTTCTTAACAATATGAGATCAGCTGAATATATTATGATGCCTAGAGTATTTCAGGTACATGCCAGTTTCTGAGTAATCTGTATATCGGCTTTATTATATGGATTACAGTTATAATCCTTTACTTTATAAGTTCTCAAAATATTGATTAATACCTAACTTTTTAACTAAGTTTCTTTGTTCTTCCTGGGAATTTCTAAATGTACTTCTTTAAGAGGAACTAGAAGTTTTAGATTCCTTTATTGATACTTTGATATTGGAAAATGATCTGAGTGGTCAGATCCTGGTGCCAGAGAAACGTCTGACCTATTTTTTTCCGTGTTCCTATAAGGTTTTTAATGTCTTTAAGAAACCATTTTCTTGGTTCTTACGTCCTTTGGAATATATTTCTCTCTTTTTGGTATTGAATAAGCAATAATCATTAACCTTAGTGAGTTTCTCTTGCTTATTCAGGATGACTACAAAGGCAGCCAGGGACAACTGGAGAAACTGGTTTCTGTAACAGATCAGAGAACTTGGGTTTTTCTGTAAAGGCTTTTGTTCCCAGAAAACTCAGTCATAATCATGACTAACAAGGCAGAACCAAGAGTTTCCATAAGAATATGCATAACAAACGTTAGAGAAGCCTGAAGCCCATGAGCTCCCTAAGGTCAGCACAGGAGTTTGCAATATTGTATCCATGGGTCCTTGCCAAATGGATTGTCTTGACCTTTAAGATTCCTTTGGTATAAATCATAAAATTTCCTCAGAAGGCTGTTTCATTTTGCTTATATGTATATTTTTAGGGATGATCACTTGGTATTGGACAATGGTTTTCGTGGATAATTCCCAGAGGAAACTAAGTCTTTCTCTCTCAGTAATTGTTAATTGCCTATAGTTCTTCATCCAGAGATGGGGCCCCATGAGATTTCCCAAAACCATGTTGGTATGTCAACTGGTGCCATTGTTAAAGCTTATCTAGATAGCTATTTTGTTGAAACCAAGTACTTTTTTTGTAAGAAAGATATTTTCAGAAATAGGTAAACCCCAGTTGAAAGTCAAAGCTTTAGTTAATTTTGACAATTTATTAGTACTGTTTTTCAATCTAATAGGCCAGATTTTATAAATAAATGTAAATATTTGTCCATTAAAATGACTTCCATGATCATTATGTAGTTAATAAGAATATAGGAATACCCCAAGTTACTGTTGAGGTGATGGATATCTAACAAGCAAAGGCTTTGTCCAGTAGGAAAACATAGAACATAAAAATAATCCCAGATTTTGAATGTCTAATTTAGTAAAAGGATAAAAACACAGCCCTTGCTTTTTGAAGCCATTTTTTTGTAAACATTAGTAAAATTAGACCAATACTTAGGAAAACTTTACCATTGCAAACAGGATCAAGCATTAATTTATCTCAGGCCATTGAATTTTGACCTTAAAGTTTCAGTAAACTTTATATTATACTCAATTTAGTTATAGCCATCCACTTTAAGTTTTATTCTCACAATCTTTCTACAATAAAATTCAATCTTCTAAAATTATTCTCATTCTTTTCCATTTTGGAAAAATCTTTGTTTTACCAAAGTCCTTTCTCAACTAAAGCATTTTTTCTTTAACTTTTTTAAATCAAAAATATATCTCTTATGTATAACATTATATCTTTTTCTGACTTAATGGGGTTTTTTGTACTTAGCCCATTATTGTTATTTAAAAAACAATTTTAATCAGATAATTTTCAATAAAACCACAAGAGTCTGTATCTAAAAGAAGAAAACATACACGGTGTCATAGTTAGCTTCAGCTATAAACTTGATACAACCCAGAGACACTTGGGAAGAGGGAACTCAGTTGAGATATTGCCTCCATCAAACTGGCCTTTGGGAATGTCTGTGTGGTATTTTAAAAACTGATAATTGATATAAGAGGTCTCAGTCTGCAGTGGGGAGTGCCACCCCAGACATGTGAACCTGAGCTGTTTAAGTGGCTGAGCCAAGCTAGTGAGAGTGCTCCTCCATGGTCTGCTTCAGTGCCTGTCTCCAGGTTCCTGCCCTGGCGTCACTCAATGATAGACTATAACCTATAGCCAAAAAAGTTGGTTTTGGTCAGTGTGTATCATAGCAACAGATAATCAATCTAGGATAGAAATTGATCCAATTAAAGCAGACTGCCCATTCATTATCTCTTGTTACCTAGGACTTCTGGTTTCCCATTCAAAGATTATCAAATTTATAATAGTAAATATTGCTAATTGAGGGAACTGTAAAACCAAGTTATTGTTGGTTAGCTCTCCTCATTTTTCCAAACTCAGTTGAAAGTCTGTAACTATCTCACAGAAAGCTGGCTGCAGTGTTGGATGGCATTTATCTAATGCTTCCTCCATTTTGGAAACATTGTTTCTCCTGAAAAATCCTAAACAGTGTGATATCTTGTGGATATCTGTTTTGGGTAAGAGTTATATTCTGCTTTGAGGATTAACTTTCTCAGATTTTACCGAGACCATCTTCTCCTGCTGCGTCTCAGGGTTACCCCAGATGTTTACAGAAATGGTAGCGTGCTCAAAACACTGGGTGATCAAACCCTTAGGTGTGTCTTTCTGGACATGCCAATACATTTCTTTCTGCTTCAGGAACAGGGTATGTTTGTTGAGTAGGCTAGAACAAAGTTGGGGGGAAACCTCTGTTGTAGGTCTCAGATGCTGTCTGATGATGCTCTCAGTTTTTGTCTGTGAAGCTAGGGAGGGTCACTTGCTGGGTCGCCAGCTGAGGAGGAAAGTCAATTGGTTGCTTCATGGGCTCTCTGAGTTAGCAAGTTTTGATCCCAGTATCTCACTCCCCTGGACACAGAAGTCCTGCCCCGCCTTGGCCTGAGCAGCTGGGCAGTGATTTTGGAGCCACAGTGAGTAGCTGGAACAGCAGTAGATTCAGGTACAGCCACCGTGCCCACGACTAAACAACACTTGCGGGAAGTTTTGACCATAAAGGGGCATTGGCTACCACTGACGGAGAGCTCATGAGGTGAGACTCAGGCGGGACTAAGGAGGTCTTAAACAGTAGAAAGGAAGGTGGACCCAATTGTGTGGTGTGTTGTTGTGCTATCTGGGGTAAATGGAAAGACTTCCAGGGGAAAAGTCATAAAATGGGTTATCGCCCTGGAAGTATGTCAGTGAAATCTGAACAGATAGTGAATGCTAGAGATTCCCCATGAATAAGGGCCTAGTTAGGAAGGGAAAGGAGATGGAAATGAACCCTTGTATACGAGAGAGATTTTTAAGAGAACAACAGTTGGCAGAGCACATGTCCAGCACTCAAAGGCCTGGGTTGAAGCTCTAGCGTTATACAAAATCAGGTGTGCTTGTACACTCCTGTGTGCAGAGACAGGCAGTTCAGAAATCAAGGTCATTCTCCTCTATATAGCAAGTTTGAGGCCAACCTAGGATACATAAGATCCTTTCTCAAAAACAAATAAAAGGTATAAAAACAATTTGTATGTAACACTTAAAACTGCATATATACTGATTTCACATATAATTTTAAAAATATAAAGAGATGGAAAGATGGTTCAGCGGGTAGGGGTCTTTGCATCCAGTCTGATAACCCGAGTTCAATCCCTGGAACTCACATAGTAAAAGAAGAAAAGCAACATCTGAAAGTTGTCCTCTGACCCCTTCATATGTGATGTGATTTGTGCACACACATAAGCTCACATACACAGAAAGGGTAAATAAATTGAAATAAATTTTAGAGTTTGTGACTTGGAAGAAATTAAGGTGGCACTCAAAAATTAAATGTTTGGGATACGACTGTAGCCCACTGGTAGAGTGCTTGCCTAGTACACATAACGCCCTGAGTTCAATACCCAGGTCAGCAAGATGAAGTCTTTAAAGAATGTCCCGACCTCTGGAAGATGAGGGGAGTGAGTAGTGTGGCATGGTGAGTAAAGGCAATGGAAAGAACAGAGGCTGGAGGAGATGCTCAGGACTCTGCCCAGGAGGCAGCTGGTGCAGCCCTTCTGAGAGACGGGCAAATTAAGGTCAACAAGAGCCCTGCAATTAGAAAGTTGCTAGTAGAAGAAAAGGACTTAGGAGTGACAATCTAAGAAGTGACACCACCAGGGCTGGAGAGATGGCTCAGAGGTTAAGAGCACTGGCTGTTCTTCCAGAGGTTCTGAGTTCAATTCCCAGCAACCACATGGTGGCTCAGAACCACCTATAACGATATGTGGTGCCCTCTGCTGGTGTGAAGGCATACATTCAGTACAGAACTCTATGTAATGTAATAAATAAATCTTTAAAAAGAAACGACACCACCGACTGTACTCAAGGCTCATTAGTCCATCTTGTCTCTGAAAACCACATGTCTGGTCTGCTGTGGGCAGGCATGATGGTTTTGACTGCAGAGGCCGATACCACCCTCTGGCCCCTCCTTACTCTGCTCCTGTGGTGTGACTGAACACTCCACACACGCTTGAAGTGTTTCCTGTGTGCCAGGCACTGCTCTGGACACCGAATGCAGCACTCAACGAAAGGGAGTAAATCCTGTCACAGTGCTTAATTCTGATCTGCAGGGGCAGGTGAGACAATCAGCATTTGAAAAGCAAAAGGGAGAGACATCAACGCGTCCAAAGGAGTGAAGTAAAGCTGAGGAGCAGCGAGGAGTGCTGAGAGTTTGACATGGGATGGCTAATTCATGGACAAAGACACGTCAAGCAGGCGTGTCCGTCTGTCAGGGCAGCCTAAAAGGAAGTGCGTCCGTGTTCCCAAGCCCGAGACAGTAGCAGACCTAGTAAGTTTGAACAAGAGGAAAACTCACTCTACCTGAACACTTTGTCTTCTAATCTGGAAAAATTGTTCCTAAGAGAGGGTGGAGATGTGATGTAACTCGGGCTGTGGAGTGCCTGCCTAGTATGCACAAGGCCTTGTGTTTGGTTCCTAGCACCAAGTAAACTGGAAGTAGCTGAAAATGCTTTTAATCCCAGCATCCATGAAGTGGATAGGTTAGACCCTATCTCTCTCTCTTCCTTCCCTTCTCCCTCCCTCCCTCCTTCCTCCCTCCCTCCTTCCTCCCTCCCTCCTCCCTCCCTCCCTCCTTCCTCCCTCCCTACCTCCCTCTCTCCCTTCTCCCTCCCTCCCTCCCTCCCTCCCTCCCTCCCTCCCTCCCTCCCTCCCTCTCTGTCTCTCTTTGAGATAGGGTTTCTCTGTATAGCCTTGTTGTAAAGGGAAGCCTTCCTGCCAGCCTGGTTCTAGAGCCGCATCAGTCCCAAATAAACACACAGGAGGCTATATTAATTATGAAGCTGTTGGCCTTGCTTGTTTCTTACTGGCTAGCTCTGACTTAAGTAATTACCCCGTAATTGTTAATCTAAGTATGTCTCTTACCGGAGAAGTTTCCGGGCTTCCTACCCCATGGCGTTACATCTTGACTCTCTGTGTTTCTCCTTCCCAGAGTCCTCCTCGACTCCTAGTCCCACCTATCTTGGTTCGCTATTGGCCAACAGTGCTTTATTGACATATACACAGGACTTCCTCCATCACCTTGTCTGTCCTAGAACTCACTTTGTAGACCAGGATGGCCTCAAACTCACAGAGATCCACCTGTCTCTGCCTCCTAAGTGCTAGGGTTAGAGGCATGTATTACCGCTGCCTGGAAGAGACCCTATTTCAAAATCCAAACCAAACAAAAGATTGTTCCTCAGCTTCCAACCCACGGGCAGGTGAACACTCCTGAACTGGGCAATAGGCAGAGGGAGGGGGATGAAGTTGTTGGGGAGCGCTCTGAGCAGAGAGGAAACCACACGTGTCTCCTTGGTTTATGGCTTTACTTTGAAATTAGATAAATAGACGCTTGGCAGGGCATCTCTCAGAGATGTGCTTCTTGTCTAGTTCTCTTCAGCTTTTCTCCCGGGTCTCTTCTGTTTCCTTGTGCTGTTACTTTTCTTTCTGCCTCTCTTCTCTGACTCCCTCCTGCCAGCCTCTGCGTCCTCTCCGGTTTGCTCGTGTCCACAACTCCGCTGGGCTTGCTTCCCTTGCACTGCTCTTCTGGCTCGTCTTTTGGAGAATCCATCCCAGGCTTCCTGCTCGGGCCCGTGGGATGCAGGTTGCTGTATTCTCAGGTGGTGGTGAGGATGCATGGAGAGGCTGACGAGGAGGAGGTGCTCCTATCAGTGCTGTGGTGACTCAGGTTTGCTCCTAGGGGCAATTTCCTCCTCGCTTCTGTCCAGATAGAGTCCCCTGAAACTAAATACTGAAGAGAAGTGCTGGTGTGGGCTGCATAAAGTCTCCCCAATGGGAAAGGATTCATCATATAGAGATTCCTGTGAGTGCCAGAGAGAAAAGTGGCCAATATCATATAGGTTACCAAAAAAACTCTTCTGAGAATGCATGGACACAATAATGGCTTTTGTCTCTGACAGCTCTCAACTGTATAGATGTCATTTCTTCTGATATATACAAATTAAACAAAGTTTAATTCACAGGTATGGTATGAGATTACCAACATGCCTAATAATGAAACCAAACAATTGTGATCTAACACAAGTTATGTGACTGTGGTTTATCTCTCAATAGTGGATCTCCATTTAATTTTTGGACTGCATTTGGTGGTGGCTAACTGAAACCATGGAAAGTGAGGGGTCAGTTGTTCTTGACATTTTAATTTTTAACTTCATTATGTGGATGGAGGGATAGGTGCATGTGAGTGCAGGTGTCTGGAGCTGGAGTTACAGGGAGTTGGGGGTCATCTGAGTACTGGGGACTAAATTCAGGTCCTCTGGAAGAGCGGTATGCATTCCTAACCCAGAGTGACTGCTCTGGCCCCTAGTTACATTTAAAACTTTTCAGTTATATTAATAAATGGTCTTTCACAAGAGTCTCATTGATGTTACTTCATATAATCATATTCATCTGATAGTATTTCATTGATAATACCTAAAATTGTGTTACATTTGCTTTGTGTGTATATTGTATGCAGACCATGAAATTAGAAAGGGATCATGGGAAGGCAGGAAGACATCCTGAGGAGAGATGGGACAATGGAGTACTGGTGACAGGAAAGTAGAAGAGAAAGACTGTTTGGGAAAGAGAGGGGGACAATGGGCATAGGGGAGGGCAGTAAAAGGGGGTGGGAGAACAAAGTATAACGACATCTACCTATGAAATGCCATAGCGACTGCTTGCACAGTGGCAGAATAGCCACTATGGTTTATCTGAGGGTGATCATTTCTAACGAAAAACAAGAAAAATGCCATAGTGAAAGCATAGCCTTGTGTGTTCGCTTAACATTTACTTTAAAAATAAGGGATTTTTTTACAAATACAAAAATAACTATTTTTATGATTTAGAAAAACAAATTAACCCACCTTCTTTGGAACTCTGTCAGACAGGGCATAGAAGGTACTTCCCAATGCTTGTGAGTAAGTGTAGGCCAGATGGGGGCCTTGGAGCATGGAAAGAGAAAGGCCGGGACCCCAGGAAGTTTGTCCTCACCCAGCCCTGCAGTCTAGCTCCTTCTCTCCCCCCCACCATTAACTAAGAAAACACCAGGAGCTCTAGGGGAGAAGGGAGGGAGGACCCACGGGAACTGTGGAACTCCAGGAGAAGGCCCCTCTGCCCCCCCACATCAGGAGAAGGCCCCTCTGCCCCCACACAGCAGGAGAAGGCCCCTCTGCCCCCACACATCAGGAGAAGGCCCCTCTGCCCCACACATCAGGAGAAGGCCCCTCTGCCCCCACACATCAGGAGAAGGCCCCTCTGCCCCCCCACATCAGGAGAAGGCCCCTCTGCCCCCCCACATCAGGAGAAGGCCCCTCTGCCCCCCCACACAGCAGGAGAAGGCCCCTCTGCCCCCACACAGCAGGAGAAGGCCCCTCTGCCCCCACACAGCAGGAGAAGGCCCCTCTGCCCCCCACATCAGGAGAAGGCCCCTCTGCCCCCCCACAGCAGGAGAAGGCCCCTCTGCCCCCCACACAGTAGGAGAAGGCCCCTCTGCCCCCCACATCAGGAGAAGGCCCCTCTGCCCCACACAGCAGGAGAAGGCCCCTCTGCCCCCCACAGCAGGAGAAGGCCCCTCTGCCCCCCACAGCAGGAGAAGGTCCCTCTGCCCCCCACATCAGGAGAAGGCCCCTCTGCCCCCCCACATCAGGAGAAGGCCCCTCTACCCCACACATCAGGAGAAGCCCCTCTACCCCACACAGCAGGAGAAGGCCCCTCTGCCCCCACATCAGGAGAAGGCCCCTCTGCCCCCCACACAGCAGGAGAAGGCCCCTCTGCCCCCACACAGCAGGGAGAAGGCCCCTCTGCCCCCACACAGCAGGAGAAGGCCCCTCTGCCCCCCCACCCAGCAGGAGAAGGCCCCTCTGCCCCCCACAGCAGGAGAAGGCCCCTCTGCCCCCACACACAGCAGGAGAAGACCCCTCTGCCCCCCCACATCAGGAGAAGGCCCCTCTACCCCACACAGCAGGAGAAGGCCCCTCTGCCCCCCCACAGCAGGAGAAGGCCCCTCTGCCCCCCCCACAGCAGGAGAAGGTCCCTCTGCCCCCCCACATCAGGAGAATGCCCCTTTGCCCCCCCACATCAGGAGAAGGCCCCTCTACCCCACACAGGAGAAGCCCCTCTACCCCACACAGCAGGAGAAGGCCCCTCTGCCCCCCCACAGCAGGAGAAGGCCCCTCTGCCCCCCACACAGCAGGAGAAGGCCCCTCTGCCCCCACACAGCAGGAGAAGGCCCCTCTGCCCCCACATCAGGAGAAGGCCCCTCTGCCCCCCCACATAGCAGGAGAAGGCCCCTCTCCCCCACACATCAGGAGAAGGCCCCTCTGCCCCCACACATCAGGAGAAGACCCCTCTACCCCACACAGCAGGAGAAGGCCCCTCTACCCCACACAGCAGGAGAAGCCCCTCTGCCCCCACACAGCAGGAGAAGGCCCCTCTGCCCCCACACACACACAGCAGAAGACCTCTCTGCCCCCCACATCAGGAGAAGGCCCCTCTGCCCCCACACATCAGGAGAAGACCCCTCTACCCCACACAGCAGGAGAAGCCCCTCTACCCCACACAGCAGGAGAAGACCCCTCTACCCCACACAGCAGGAGAAGGCCCCTCTACCCCACACAGCAGGAGAAGGCCCCTCTGCCCACCCCCACATCAGGAGAAGGCCCCTCTGCCCACCCCCCCACAGCAGGAGAAGGCCCCTCTACCCCACACATCAGGAGAAGCCCCTCTACCCCATACAGCAGGAGAAGGCCCCTCTGCCCCCCACAGCAGGAGAAGGCCCCTCTGCCCCCCACAGCAGGAGAAGGCCCCTCTGCCCCCACACAGCAGGAGAAGGCCCTCTGCCCCACACAGCAGGAGAAGCCCCTCTACCCCACACAGCAGGAGAAGACCCCTCTGCCCCACACAGCAGGAGAAGGCCCCTCTGCCCCACACAGCAGGAGAAGGCCCCTCTGCCCCCCACACAGCAGGAGAAGGCCCCTCTGCCCCCACACACAGCAGGAGAAGGCCCCTCTGCCCCCCACACAGCAGGAGAAGGCCCCTCTGCCCCCCCCAGCAGGAGAAGGCCCCTCTGCCCCACACAGCAGGAGAAGGCCCCTCTGCCCCCCACACAGCAGGAGAAGGCCCCTCTGCCCCACACAGCAGGAGAAGGCCCCTCTGCCCCCACACAGCAGGAGAAGGCCCCTCTGCCCCCCCACACACAGCAGGAGAAGGCCCCTCTGCCCCCACACACAGCAGGAGAAGCCCCTCTGTCCCCACAGCAGGAGAAGGCCCCTCTGCCCCTCACACAGCAGGAGAAGGCCCCAGTTCAGGAGCGCCCACTGGACAGTCTGCCCTTCAGTGTCACTTGTGGGGACTCTGGAGTCTCTGGAGATTCCAAACTTTAGAACTTCACTCACTGTGGCCGGCAGCCCATCCTCTATACACAGGATTTGGAATCACCCTGAGGGCCCTAGGACACGGCCCCAATTCTGAGCTTGAACTCCAGCCTGTCCCATGACATCACCAGATCAATCCCATCACCACCGTACCTCCAGTTAGGGACAGCCGTGGCCTGCTGGAGGCAGCCAGAGTGCCGAGGAGCGAGAGGGGTTGCGGCCCAGAGGGGTTCTCTCTTTCCCACTCTCCGTAAGTGAACGCATCCCTCCAACTGAGATCGCGGGTACAGGGGATACTGTCTTCACTGGGAGTAGTTTTCTCTAGTTAAGAAAAGGAATGCATTTGCACTATGGCTCACAGAGCACTCTGGAAGCTAATAGCCAATAGTTGTGGGGAGAGGAAGCTATTATACACAGACATGTCAGACAATTAACACATTCTTGTTTTCATTATTGGTGGCAAATCTCCCGCAATCCCCATTTTAGAGATAAGGACTCTGAGGTCCATAGAGGCTGATTACTTCACTAATGGCCACATTATGAGGTGGCAGTGTCAATATGAAAACTCAACCAAGCTCTCTCCAGAGTGGTTCTTAACCACTCCATCATGTTGAGCAGAGCGGTTCTTAACCACTACATCATGTTGAGTAAATGGTGAGAAACATTGTGGTTGGGACAGGTTAGCTGAGTAAATCTCCCCAAGGATATTCAGTCAGCTAAACTAACAGTGACCTGAAACCAGAAGAGCAAAGCCAGAGCCTATTAGACCCTTTGCCCCTGGCTATTCAAAATGTAACCCAAACCATGGCATCGGTTGGGATCATATTAGAAATGCCTGGCTTCAAGACCTTATGTCCAGGTCTAACAAATTAGAAATAGCATTTTAACAAGACCAAGGGTTGACTTGTGAGCCTGCTAATGGGGACACACAGGTGAACTTTGGGCCTCTGGTTGTCGAGGATGAGTTTGGACCCTATCCAATGCCTATCCACCTCAACTCTGTGCAGCCAAGGTTGGTCTTGCGCTCCAAATTCCTTCTCTCCCTGCCCCCCTCCCCAAGGGCTGGGATTAAAGGCATACACCGCAATGTCTAACTGCGAGTGCATGCATGTGTCCATGAGTGCCTCTGTGTGTGCACCTGTGTGAGTAGGTACAAGTGAATGGAGGTTCTGCCGGAGACCAGAGGCATCCGATCCCCCTCCTCCCTCTGGAGCTGGAGTTACAGATAGTTCTGAGCTACACAAAGTAGATGCTAGAAACCAAACTCAGATCTGGAAGGGCAATATGCATTCTCAACAACCGAGACAATTTCTGAAGCCCCACGGGTTCTGGTGGTCAAACTCAGGTCCCCATTCTTACAAGGCAAGTACTTTACTGAGTTATTTTCCTGCCCTTCTTTCCATCTTATTTTATTTTTAAATCTAGAAGTTCCAATAGAGGGTTTAGAGCATTGTTCAGTAGGAGACAGCAAGAGTCCCAAGAGCCTAGCATGCAACTTCTCTTTTCTACCTGGTCAAGGTACAGAGAACATCCCAGCATGGAGCACTAACATCAGCCTGAGAATATTCCAACATCAGATATCCTGAATTCCTTTTGGTGTTGTTTGAGGCTCCAGTAAGGTTCTCTGTAGTCCAGGCTATCCTGTAACTTGCCATTTAGACCAGGTTGACTTTAAACTCGAGGCATTTCTCCCAACTCAGTTTTCCAAGTACTGTGATGACAGGTACATACCACCACACCTGATTGGCTACCCTGAACTTCTAAGCCTTTTCCCTCCAGCGCTAGCACTCATTAGAAATATTCTTGAGCATTCTGCTTTCCTAACCTCGTAGAATATTTTCAAGTGTGTGTGCTTGTGAATGTGCTTGAATGTCATATAAAAACAGAAACATTGCTTGGCATCGTGTCAAAGGTCACGGCACGTGTGAAAGCAGTCACAGATGTGGAGGAAGTGAGGCCCAGCTCACCTGCCAGGGCTTAGGAGCTGGAAGCTTCCATCTCCATCTTCAGTCTGAATGCAGCCTCCCCTTCAGCACATCTGTCTCGCCCGCTAGGCTTTAGTGTATGCTGTACTTCCTTTTTACAGAGTATACTTAAAAATTCAAGCTGCACGGTGGTGGCACACTTCTTTAATCCCAGCGCTCGGGAGGCAGAGGCAGGCAGATCTCTGTGAGTTCAAGACCAGCCTGGCCTACAAAGAGAGTTCCAGGACAAGCTTCCAAAACCACAGAGAAACCCTGTTTTGAACCCCTCCCCCCAAAATATTCAGATTTGGGGCTTCTCTTGAAAAAAACATCAAGAGTATCCGGCAATACCAGGCTATGTGTCAGCATAGCAGCAGTTAATCAAGCTTTAGCTAAAACAGTCACTGTTTTGGTTGCCTCTGTCTCCACCACTCTAGATTGTCTTCTTAGTGTTGAAAACGGGGTCAGTTGCTACCAGCTTATTTTTTAGATTTACTTATTCCATTTTGTGTGTATGACTATTTTGCCTACATGTATGTCTGTATACCACATACATGCCTGCTGCCCATGGAGGCCAGAAGAGGGTGTCAGGTCTCCCGGGACTAGAGTTACATTCAGTTGTGAGCTGGGAATTGAACCTGGGTCCTCTGCAAGAGCAGAGAGTGTTCTTAACCACTGAACCATCTCTCCAACTCTGGCAACAGTTGTTTTAAATATCGTAAGAGTCAACCATTCCTTTTGCCCATATTCCCTCAGACCTTTATCCATTTATTCCACCTATAGATATATGAGTACGTAAAAAGCTCTGATTTGGATCCTAGCCCTTCTAAGATCTACAGTCTCCCCTACATTTCAGCATGCAGCGTGATGTGTGTGGCTGGCTGGCTCTGAGCCAGCGTGGAGAATTAATTTGTCAATGGTCTTAGGTCCACATATTTATTGAACTCCCATTGTGTCCCCAGCGCTGTGCTTGCGGCTGTAGATGACTTAGAGGCATGGCTGCAATTTAACACTCATTAAGAAATAAGCCTTAAGCCTATAAGAGAACCAGAGAAGAGTGTGAGAGGTTACGAGGACGAAAGGTAGGTCTTGGCGGGAACATGAGGTACAGGGTTTAGGACAGATGGATTTTAGAGTAGCTCCTCAGGGGAAGGAAGTGGGTGGGGGCATAGCTAAGCTATGAGGAAGCATGGTTGAAATTTGACTGAAACAGATGTGGCTGGAGTAGACATGGAATCCGGTGAGCAGGGAAGGTGGGGAAGCTGGTGAGGGACCACTTCCAGAAGACTCAGGGTAGATTAGAATTGGAAACGGAACCAGCTGCTGCTTCTGGAATTTTCTCACATGATCTCATGCGCCCCATCTCTCCTGGTCCTATCACATATGGCAATGACATGGAAGGAGTGAAGAACTCTACCTTTATTGCCTCTGGCACCCCAGCGTGCACCTTGAACGCTGTCTCGGAAGGAGGTTCTATAATTTTGGTGTGCACCCGTGTGACTCCATGCCCCCGAGGGAAGGCAGTGTGGCACTTAGAGAGCCTCTGGTGCAGGCTTCTGAACAAGTCAGTGGATCAAATGGATACTGCAGATGTCAGGGGGAAAGGACTGGCGAGGGTCATTTGTGGAACTGGAAATGAAGACCATAGAAATGTCTCAAAGAAACAGATGAGCAGGACTTGGTGTCAAACTGACTTTGGTGGCCAAAGAGCCCCAGAGAGATACCCACTGTGGCATGGGGATACTGTGGCACTCCTGATGGCATCCAGAAGGCCAGAGGGGGCATGGTGAAGGGACCTGAGTCCTATACCAAACAGCAGCCAGCTCTCCCTGGCTCGCACCCATGCGCCCTTGCTTACCTGAGCTGGTCGTGTTGATCTGCATCTCTTTGCTCCTCCTGGAACTCCAGTCATTTCAGGGTCAAGGAAACGAAGATCAAAAGTTAAAGAGAAAGAATATTGAACTCAAGTGGGTTTTGTTTGTTTTTTGGGTTTTTGTTTGTTTTGTTCTTTTGAGACACGGTCTGGTGGCTCTAAGGTTGGCCTCACACTCACTATGTAACTGATGATGACTCTGAACTCCTGACCCTTCTGCCTCTGAGCGCTGGAATTACAGGCATGCACCAGCATCCCTGGTTTATGGAGTGCTGCAGATCAAACCCAGGCTTCTTGAGTGCTGTGGCAAGCACTCTACAGTCATATTTCAAAGCTTATCCCTAGTTAGACTTTTCCTGATGCAAAAGATTTAGAGACAGATATAAATATGGAAAAGACCAGCTGTGGCTACACTGGGTGGGTGTGATGCATATTATGTTTCCAGAAGAGAAAGGGGAAAGGGAGGGGATGGAGGAGGAAGGGGCCAGAGCCCATGGCTCTGATTTGTCAGGGGAGGAGGGCTGTGACCCTCTCTTGGATCTTGCATCTCAGCCATGCATGCTATTTACTGTTTGGTGGCATGTCGCTGTTAATGAGCAAAGCCTGGTAGTGAGTGCAACCAGCCTGAATCTAAAGCATCATCCCCTGGGACTTTGTTCCAGAAAATCGAGGAAGCTAAATGTCTGTACACAGCAGCTACTGAGACAACAAGGAGATAGACGTGATACTCCTCCGCTTCTTTTCTTGAGTCTCCCTGGCCCATTTTACACATGCCAGTCCAGACCAGTTTAGCTGCTTATCTGGTCTCTCTGAGTCTCTTCTTCCCTTCCAGTGAATTGTCACAGCAACAGCTAGAGTGGCCTTTTCCAAATGTAAATTAGATGAAAGTACCTCCATGAGTAAATTGCAGCTCAGGCTCCCCTCCACTGAAGGTGCAACCTCCTCCACATGGCTCCTCAGGCCGTGCTTGGCCGGGCCTCTGCCTGATTCTCCATGGTCTCTGACTCAATGGTCTTCTTGCTCTTTCCCTAAACCCACCAAGTTTCTTCCTCTGGACAGAAAAGCCTCCGCCATTTGTTTCTTTAACCTGCCTGGCTCTCTACCTTCCCCCTTCTGTTTGTCTAGGACCTATTTCTCTTTCGGGGCTTAGCTCCCTCCAACTTTGCAGAATTAAAGGCTTGGAGATTGGAGGTAGACTCCCAGTAACCCACTTCCGTTTTTCCTTTCCAGATTAGCCTAGGTTGGCTTCAAACCCACAGGAATCTTCCTGCCCTAGCCTCCTGAGTATCGGGATTACAGGCAAGTACCCCCCATCTCAGCCTGAGAACACATAATTTTTGTCTCAGCCTCCCTTGCAGCTAATTTGGTTTGTGGGACTAAGTTACAGCCAGTAACAGCATGAGAGATATGCAAGAGGGTCTCTGGTGGTTTGAATGAGAAATACACACACACACACACTCTCTCTCTCTCTCTCTCTCTCTCTCTCTCTCTCTCTCTCTCTCTCTCTCTCTCTCTCTCCTCTCCCTCTCTCCTCTCCCTCTCCTCCTCTCTCCTCTCCCTCTCCTCTCTCCCTCTGTCTCCCCCTCCCTCTCAGAGGCTTGAGTATCTGAACATGCTGTCCCCAGTGGATGGCCCTGTTTGGAGAGGTTTAGGTACTCTTGTAGGAGGAAGTGTGTCACAGGAGGTGGGCATTGGGATTAAAAGCCTTGTCCACTTCCAGTTAGATCCTTCTGCTTTGTACTTGCATTTGAAAATGTGAGCTTCCTGTTTATGCTGCCATGCTTCCATGCCTGCCCCTAGCTGCTACGTCTCCTAGCCATGGTGGGCTCTTATTACTCTGCAGCCATAAGCCCAAATAAATCTCATTGTATATAAGCTGCCTTGGTCATGGTGTTTTATCACAACAATAGAAAAGTAGCTAATACAGTATCCTATAAATATTAAATTAGCTGGGGATTGTGGTCATGTCTATATTCCCAGTCAGGAAGACCCTGAATTCTGAACCAGCATAGCCTGTTTCAGAAAAAACAAAAAACCCAAAGAAGCCTGTTAAAGGTCTTCTCACTAGTTACTTAACAAGTTTCAGGCCTGCTGTGCTACAAAATCAGTGATTTAATAATTTGATACAGTTCAAAACTTGCTTCTGTATACCTTTGCTCTATTAGAATTCAGCATTAATTCAGAATATGATATTCTTTTGTTTTGTTTTATTTTTGTGTCTTTTGAGACAGGGGTTCAGTGTGTAGTTCTGGCTTTTCAGAGCTGGAACTCACTCTGTGGCCCAGACTGACCTTGAACTCACAGAGATCTATCTGCCTGCCTCTGCCTCCCCCAAAGATGTAAGCCACTATGATCCAGAATATGACATTCTATGTAAACATTTCTTAATTATAGTTTTATGTATGTTATATACAGTAACAATCTTTTGTACAAACTGTTCAACCTTTCTCAAGACAATTAGTAATACACATTAATGTTTATTGAGCTCTCAGTCACATCTGCTTCCTAATCTGACAAACAGCATGCTAAGTGCTTGATGCTTATGAGCTCACATAATCCCAACAGTATCCTGATGCAGCTGGTCTATGAGCCTTCAAACAGTAAGAGAGTACACTTTCTCTGGACCCTTTTGCTTGTCAGCTTACCTCAGCACTATTCGGTTTGCCTCTGGGCTACTCTAACTGGTTCCGATTATGGAAAAAACCCCTCCGTTTGGTTTGGTATGTAGCTGAGTGGTAGGCCCCTTGCTTAGGACACTTGAGGCCCTAAATTCAATTCCCAAGCCAGAGGGAGGGGCTATCTCTCTTCTGTGTGTCAGGAATGGTGGCACCCATTTTCTTGGAGGCAGGAGGATCAGGAATTCAAGATTATTCTTGATTGCACAGAGAATTTGAAGCCAATCTGGGCTACATGAGATCCTATATTTTTAAAAGTTCCTTCTTAGGCCAGGCGTTGGTGGTGCATGCCTTTAATTCCAGCACTGGGGAGGCAGAGGCAGGCGGATCTCTGTGAGTTTGAGACCAGCCTGGTCTACGGAGTGAGTTCCAGGATAGGCTCCAAAGCCACAGAGAAACCTTGTCTCTAAAAACAACAAAAAAATAATAAAACAAACAAACAAACAAACAAAAAAAGAGTTCCTTCATTTTTCTCTCCTGGTGATATTTACTAATTCATTTGTGGTTTTCCTTCTCTGCTTGTAACCCAGACTAATCTGAAACTCATTCTGTAGCCCAGGCTAGCCCCAACTTTGAAACCGTCTGCTTTCACAGTGCTGGAATGACAGATATGAGTCACCACACCCAGCTTCCTGTCTCTCATATCACACCAGATCATCTGTAAGTTCAGGGACATCTCCAGGCATGGAGAAGATAGGCCTGTACCCTGGAGCTTCCCAGGAGACTATACTTTAGGGACAACCTCAGGCGCTCTATAACGTCCAAACAGAAGCCCAGTCAATAGGGAAACGAACCCAGGACACGGCAGAGTTTAAAGCAATGTGGTTATGCCGCTATAGAATTAGATATTGGATCGGAATCTAGCTTTCATTCTTCCATGCCTGTTGCTAACTCATTGTTATTGCTGAAGAAGTGTTTTTGTTTCTGTATACTCCTCTGGAGTCAGGCCTACCTTGCTTGCTGTGTGGAGATAGAGACTAAGGCAATGGGAACTCCAAAAATTGTTCATAGACCAGGCACTGTGTGACAGTGTGTCACGTCCCTAACTGCTTCTTTACCTAGGGTCTCACTGCTGGTACCTTCCAGGCTAGGGAAAAGGGTAGTGCAGGCTAGCCTGATTTAAACCATGTACCTGTACTGTTTCTGCTGATGCAAGTCGGCAAAGATCTGCGAGAGCGCCTCACTCTCCCCCTGGGCCATCAGCTGCATGAGGCTCTCACTGGGCCGGGGACCTTTAGGTTTCTTCCGCGCTAACTATACGGAGAAAGAGCAAACAAAACAACACAGCAGGTTAAGACTTGGCCTCTCTGAGTTTTCTTAACACCAAACTCTAGACTCTGAAACATCAGGCCCCAACCTCTCCCATTAGGCAGCCAGACCAGCTGCTTATGGGAGCAGTTCTCTTTGTTGGTAGCTCAATGTCTGGTATCAATATCCTTTGGTACCTTAAAGATAAGGTCTTCATTGCACACTTGCCAACATAGATTTAGTATTATTAACTTGTTAAGATGAATTTTAATAGCTGATGCTACTTGTTTTTATACTTAAATGTATATATTATGGAAAGTAATATTTAAAAAACTAATTCCTCTAAGAAAAGTCCTATATGCAGTTGCTTTGTGGGTATGTAGTGCATTTGTACCTGTTTATGTGTGTATGTATGTACATGTAGGTGCACATGCACACTCATGAGCACACATACAGAGGCTACATGTCAACACAATGTTTTCAAACCTCGATCATTTCCCACCTGATAGTTTAAGACAAGCCTTTTGCTGGTCTGGCTCTCACTGACTCTGCCCAGTTGGCTGATCAGCAAGTTCCAGGGACCCTCCCCAAGGGGCCCGGGAAATACGGTCCACCTAAAGACATACTGGGAGATGGGGAGAATAATCACGCCATTAATAAAACAGTGTACTTTTACTTCCCAGAAGCCTCCCCACCCCCCACCATCCGTGGCTTGCAGAGCTTCCTGGTGAGGCCCACTCACTCTTCTGTGTTCTGCCGCAGAAAGTGCAACTTTTCCTTTTCTGTTTCTCTCGTAGGGAGAGATCTAGGTACCTGTGGTGCTGACCACGCCTGTTTTGGGCATGACCACAGGTGCGTACGGGCTGTGTGGAATGAAGGGCTGAGGAGAGGGGCACTTGCTCTCTTTCGGGGTTCCAGCCGGCTCTCTAAAGGCTGCGGAGACTAAAGTGGGTTTTCAGTTTCTCACGTAAGCAGTTTGCCACAATAAATAACCAACGGCATCCATAGTGCACTGTTATATTTCCTCTACAATCTCTTCTTCATGTATCACCAAAAGCCAAAGCTCAAAGCCAACACTCTGGGCTTTCTCACTGTTTCTTTGAGGACTCTGCCCCACAACCTGTTATTTATTTATTTACTTACTTACTTATTTATTTTGGTTTTTCAAGACAGGGTTTCTCTGTATTGTTTTGGAAGCTGTTGTCCTGGAACTCGCTCTGTAGATCAGGCTGGACTAGAACTCACAGAGATCCACCTGCCTCTGCCTCCTGAGTGCTGGGATTAAAGGCGTGTGCCACCAATGCCCAGCTGTTATTTATTTTTAATATGGGGAGTTTTATTGGGGGAAGGGAAGGGAGAGGAGAGTGAGAAAGAGACAGAGACAGACAGAAAGAAAGAGGGAAGGAGGAAGAGAGAAAACAACCTACTCTTAAGCAGTTTGCCAAACTTACATTGTTGAGCAAGCCTGATATCTTGGACCATAACTCAAAAGGCGTGAGTAAATGGATAATGAGAGCCTGTCTTAAACAGACACAACACCCTCCACAGTTCCAAGGCCATATTGTAGCTCAGGCCTGTAACCAAGCACTTGGAGCCTAAAGTAGGAGGATCTGGAGTTGTGGGACATCCTGGGTTCTAGAGCAGGATCCTTCCTCGAAACAAAACTCCCATGGTTACATTCACAAGAACACCACCAACAAAGAATTATGTAGGGATACTTTTAACAAAAGTCTGGCTGGTTTGGGAATTTAGCTCCTTGGTAGCATGCTTGCCAAGCAAGGGCAAGGCCCTGGGTTCAGTTCTCAGCTCTGAAAAAAGAGAAGAAAAAAAAAAAAAAGGAAAAGATAGCAAAAGGATGTCAATGAGCAAAGAACTTGATGTTCAGAATGCACGTGAAGCCAGAGGCACTATTTCATATATGAAACCCCAGAGCTCCTGCGGTGAGATGGGAACCAGAGACAGGAGACTCCACAGGAGGTCAAGGGCCAGTTAGCCTGGAGTGCACAGAGGAGGACAAGGGACCCTGTGGCAAGTAAGGAGGAAGATGAAGATTGACACCTGAGGATATCTGTGCCATGGCACATGTGTGTTTCACACACACACACACACACACACACACACACACGGTTGGGGGAGGGAGGGAGAGAGAAAGGGAGAGGGGAGGGGGAGAGATGGTAATAATAGAGAATGGAAAAGAAAACCTCCCACATGGGTTAGGGAGATGGCTCAGTGGGTAAATGTGCTTGTGAGAGAATTAGGATCTGGCCGGGCGTTGGTGGCGCACACCTTTAATCCCAGCACTCGGGAGGCAGAGACAGGTGGATCTCTGTGGGTTCGAGACCATCCTGGTCTACAGATCGAGTTCCAGGAGAGCCTCCAAAACAATACAGAGAAATCCTGTCTCGAAAACCAAAAACCAAAAACCAAAAACAAAACAAAACCAAAAAAGAATTAGGATCTGAGTTCAGATCCCTAGCATCCACATAGAGATCCATCCACAGCAGTGCACACCTCTAACCCTAGCACTGGGGGTGAAGAGTTGAGGAGCAGAGATAGGAGAACTGTTGGGGCTTGTTGACCCCAGCCTAGCAAAAATCCCTCAAGCTCCAGGTTCAGCAAAATACCCTATCTAAAAGGAATAAGGCAAAGAACAATAGAAGATTATACGTGAAGTTTTCCTCTGGCCTCTGCAAGCCCCCACAGTGTATACAGCCATCCAATACACATGCGTGTGCACACACTTGTATATCAGAAAAGTTTCTTTTGGCCTGGCATGGTAGAACAATGCCTGTAATCCTAGTACTTGGGAGCTGGAAAAAGGAGGCTCAGGATTTCAAGGCCAGCTTTGACTACATAAAGAGTTTGAACCCAGCATGGGCTACATGAGATCTATCTCAAAAAGTCAAACTAAAAAATCAAACAAAAAAACCAACAACAAACAAAAAAAACAAGCAAAAGCAAACCCTTTCCGTCTTGTTCATTTTCTGTGAATTGTGGTGATGGTTGGCAGTCGCACAACTGTGTTCCATATGTACTTAGGGTGCTTGGTGCTTACAAATGCTACCGTGTCGGGAAGAAAGTTAAAGCTGAGGGCACCTACTCAGGGCACTCAGCAGCAGCTCAAATCTGAAGGCTGGCAAAAGGAGATTTCTTACCCCAGACTTCCCACATGGGTTGCAGAGGCTCTTGGGTACCAGGCAGTGAGTGACAAGGATGCTAGGGTCCTTGGTGGTGATGGACAGACCCTTCTGCAGAATTTGAACCAGGCGGATCCAAAAAAGGAAGACAGTCTCAGGATGGTCAGGGTGGAGCTTTAGGAAGTAGATCTTCTCGGTGACTGTCCTCAACCTCAGGATGCGTTCATGGTGGTCACAGATCTGGAGCTCCACAAACTTCAAAGGGAGAATTCTAAGGATACAGAAGAAGACACCTGGACAGCCCCATCACTTTTGATGTGTCTCCCCAAGGGTGGAGGCTCTTAGGGGGAGGAAAGAGAGCTCTTGGCCAGTGGTGCTAGACCCTAGGGAAAGCAGAGCTCCCTGGTGCAGTTAATTAAGATGCAGACTTTCAAAGATAATCCCAAAGATTCAGATTCAACAGGTCTGGGCTGAGCCCTGGGACCTGCCTCTCTCACTCCGCCATGATTCTCATGCCAGTGTTCCCTGGGTCCTGTGCCACAGCTGTAGCTCAGGAGCAAGGCGGCCAAACACATGGGATTTGACATTCCCTTGAAAATACAAAGGAGCTGAGTCACCTGCACAGCTTGCTCATCCATTGTAATACTTCCATGGCTCCAAGGCTGCCCAAACAAGCTGGCTCAAGGACCTGACTTAGATCTAACATAACATTAGTCACCTGCGGCGGCGGGAGTACTTGCTACAGGTCTACCAACATCAGAATGGGGAGCTCTGCCATGAGGTAGCTTGGAGCGATGAAAGGGTCTCCTGGACTTCTGGTAACATCTAGAGATTCTTGAGATGATTTACATGTTGGATAAGGAGGCCTTTTGTGGCTTGCATGTCAAATGTCCCCAGAGGCTTATTAGTTTGAACACATGGTCCCCAGCTAATGGTGCCATTTTGAGAAGGTTATGGAACCTTTGGAAGGAGGAGCCTTGTTGAAGGAAATGCAGCACTGGGGTTTTATAGCCAGACCTTATTTCCTGTTCTCTGTTTCCGGTTTAGATGCAACACGATCAGCCAGTTTCCTGTTCTTGCCACCATGTCACCCCTTCCCTGCCACAGCAGGCTCTGTCTCCCTGAAACTTGAAGCCAAAATGAACCCTTTCTCTCCTAAGCTGCTTTTCATTGGGGCATTTTATCACAGCAACAGAAAGGAAAATGGAGCATCAGGAAGGGCCGTTCTACCCCAAACATCATGCTACTATACACTACAGCCCCAAGTGGGACTTAGGCAATTCATTTTACAGCCAGTGACTTGTGATACAGCAATCTAACTAGTTGCACACCCAGGACTGAAAAGAACATGCCTCTTCCCAGTAGCTCTCCAACTGCCAGGTCTCAGGGCCTCGTTAACGTCTTTACCAGAGGCTCAGAGGTTCCCTGCTAAAACAGAAGAGTGAAGCAAGTGTGCTTGGAGACTAGCCCCCACTCCTGTCCATGCAAAGCTTACTTTCGCACAAGATACTCTGTCCTTCCGGTGAAAGACCTGTCTGGTCTCACCTGACTTGTGTGTGTTATATGCAAGCGTGTTTGTCAGGTGTGAGCTTGCCCATGCATGTGCTTGTGTATGGAAGCCAGGGGTCAATGCCACTGTCTTCCTCCATTGCTGCCCACTATTTAAAAAAATGTTTGTGGAATGTAAAAAATGAATTAATTTAAAAAAAGAGAAAAGCAATGTTTGGTTTTTTGAGGCAAGGGTTCACTGTGTAGCCCTGGCTGTCCTGGAACTTACTATGTAGACCAGGCTGGCCTAGAACACACAGAGATCCACCTGCCTCTGCCTCCCCAGTGCTGGATTTAAAGGCATGTGTTATCATGTCCAGTTTGAAATTTTATTTTAATGTATTATTTGTGATGTGTGTGGGGATTTTGTGTGCATTATGGCTGTGCAGCACATGTGTGCAGTGCCCACCGAATCCAGAAGAATGTCTGATCCCCCGAGAATGGAGTCTCAGACAGTTGTTAATTGCTATGGAAGAGGAGCCAGTGCTCTTAACCAGTGATCCACCTGTCCAGCCTCAACCATCCTTTTAAAGGGACAGTTTAAGAAAGAAAAGGAGCCCTTGTTTGGTCAGAGGCAATCATGGTGACTCATAACTGTAACTCCTGTTCCGGAGGATCTGACACCTTCTTCTGACCTCCACAGGCACACACAGGGCACACAGATGTACAAGCAGGCAAAAATTCACATGCACAAAACAAAATTAATAGATTTTTTTAAAGGGGCACTCAAGAGGAAGGAAGTGGGCTAGTGAGTTGGGAGGACAGTCACTCAAAACCCACCAAAATTATCCAGACATTTCTCACTGAACCCAGAGCTTACGGTTTTTCATTTGGCTAGACTAGCTGGCTGGTCCCTAGGATCCACCTCTCCTCCTTCTCCTCTTCATCCTGTTCCTGGCGTTACAGCATGCATCATACTTGGCTTTCTGCATGGGCGCTGATGATCCAAACTCAGATGCTCACGCACGTCATGCCATTTTCCCACGAGACATCTATTCTCCAGCCCCCACCTATCTGTGTATGTGTGTTTTGGGGGAGGTATATGTACATGTGTATGCACAAGCATATGGAGGTCAGAGGTTAACTCCAAGTCTCATTCCTTGAGTGTTATCCACCTTGTTTTTGTTTGCTTGTTTTTGTTTCATTTTCATCGGAGTCTCTCACTAACCCTGGAACTTACTAGTTAGGCTAGGTTGGGTGGCCAGCAAACCCTAAGAATCCACCCATCAATACCTCCCAGTGCTGGGATTACACATGTGTACCACTATAACCTTCCTTCCTTCCTTCCTTCCTTCCTTCCTTCCTCTTCCCCCTCCTCTCCCTCCCTCCCTTCCTTCCTTTCTAACATGGGTTCTGGGGATAAAGCTCAGGTCTCCTCATGTTTGCATAACAGGAACTTTACTGATTGAACTCACTCCCCAGCCCCCAGCCCCCAGCCTCCAGGCCCCCAGCCCCCCCCCCCGCGCGCCTTATCTCAGGGTACTATAATCTAGAGCAGTTAGTAACTGAGTAACATAGTGCATGTTTGGAATCCAGGCACTCAGGAGGAAGAGGCAGCTAGATCAAGAGTTCAAGGCTAGCTTTGACTGAATAGTGGGTTCACGGCCAGCCTGGGCTATAAAAGATTTTGTTTAAAACTAAACTCCAGTTAATGTCACTGCAATGACTTCTCAGTTCCTCCTCATCTTGAGTTCCCACCTCAGCCTGCCCTTTACCCCCCTCATCCCATCCCCCATTCCCATCTGTGCTGCTTACCTCTTCAGGATGATGCTCGGGGCTGTGGATGGTCTGTTCCATGTCTGGCTCTGCCCGTGATGCCATTTGACTCTGGCCATGAGGAGGACGTTGGGAAGGGGTAGGCAAGGCACAGAGGAGGTCACCCCAAGAGCCAGCGTGTTGGAGGCTTTGTAGATTTCTTTCCAATGCCTGCTCCTTCTGACCTGCAATGCAGCCCCCAGGCCCAGCCTGAGCATTTGGCAAAAGCCCCAAGATGTTTTAGCCAAGTTGCTTCACTCAGAACTAATTTTTGCTTTTGATAGCTCTTGATGGCCTTAGAACTTGCTAAGTAGATTAGAACCAGAGAACAAAGGTCTTTTTGCCTCTGCGTCCTAAGTCCTGGGAATAAAGGACTGTAGCCACTTACCTTCTTTGTGGGAGGAAGGCTATGCTGTGTTGAGTGTTTAGCTGTGCCCTTGGCCTCTGTCCCCTGGATGCCCATAGCAAACTCCCACCTAAATTCTGACAACTGAAAATGTCCTCAGATATTGCCAAATGTTCCTTGGAAATGAGGGCTTAATCATTGCTTTTTGACAAGTATTCTAACCTGTATTGGTTTTAAAACTCTAGTGAGTTTTATGGGTGTTTAAAAAATTTTTTAGCTATTTAAACAAGACAAAACGAAACAAAACTGGGTCTTACTCTACAGCCCAGGCTAGACTCATTTTCAAGCGTGTCCTCCTGCCTCAGCCTCCTGAGTGCTGGGATTACAGGCATGAGCTGCCACTCGGATTTCTCTAATAGAATTTACAGGACCTACTGTTAACACAAGAGCAACAGTGACCTAGGAGTTCCTTAGCGTCCACTTTGTGTCTGTGGATCCTCCCTTGACAGCTTCCTGGCCTTGTTTTGAAAACAGTCGTCTTTGTGGTCCTTCCATTGATTTTAGGTTCTGTCTGGTGTAAGGGGAGCCCAGGCCAGGAGATAAAAGCACACAGAGGGCCCCCTAGACCATGTACTTGCTTGCTGTGTTTAAACGGACTTGTACAGGTCACGTGCACAATGGCACCTCCCCGCTAGTGAGCAGACGCTGGACTCTGAGCCCAGGCTTCTGAGTCCCGAGGTCCTATTCTTTGCCAACCAGTACTTGTGTTCCTAGTCCTCCAAGGCCATCTCCTTATACCACCTTCACTTGGTGTCAGGTGACAGACCGGAAAGTGGAATAAATTAGGGTTCCAGTGCCCAATCCTGCACTCAGCCCAGGATGCCTGACCTTCCTGGTTGGGTGTAGGCTTACAGGAGAAACCCTGATCAGCCTTGTGTCTCAGGCCCTCCAGCTCTCCTGCCGGAGTTTATCTTCCACCGCAGTTCTAAGGATAACTCTTTTGGTCCCATCTTAGGACTAGGTTTAGAGGGACCGAGGAGTGCTGGCTGTTCTGAGGCACCCAAGAGTACCTGGACAAAGTTGCTTTCAAACACCACGGAGTTGGGAAACAGGTTGAACTCTGGAGAATGAACCATCTGGCACAGAAGTCCTTCCTCCACACCCAGGCCCACTCCTGGGTTCGGCTCCCCATCCACAGGCAAGAGGCCCCTGAATTTTTCCCAGGCATTCAAGGAAGGGAAGGTTGGATAAGATCTTATAACTTTTACAGTCTTCTTCGAATTCCACCAAGGCTTTCTAGGTGGAACTGATGTCATCATGTCTGCACATGCTCAGGGGCCCTCGGCACAGTTGTCCTGGGATCTGTTTCTTCCCTTCTGACCATGGGCAGCTGGCCAAGGCCTGGGGGGCAGCCAGTCAGCTCACAATGATGAATGGATGACATCATGAAAAACCACAGCAGGCCTGCAAGAAAGGGAAGCAGGGGAGCCTCCCATTTCCTCCTGAGCCTGTATTTGCTCACTTAGGCACTGACATCCCAAGTCCTTCTCTGGGGCCTACATGGAACAGTCACAGAACTTGCTGGGAAAGCCTGAGGCAGGCAGGAAGTGAGGACTGTTAGGAAGTTCTGCTACTGTCCAGAAGGAAGACCTTTCCTGACTCTCAATCATCTCTCGTGTGTGTGTGTGTGTGTGTGTGTGTGTGTGTGTGTGTGTGTTTTACTGGGGATTGAACCCAGGGCCCCAACACATGCTGTACCAGCCGCCCTACCGCCAAGCTATATCCCCAGCTCACACAGGACTTGAACTTGCCATTTTTCTGCCTCAGTTCCTGACATTACACAGGCCTGCAGCATGAGGTTCAAGCTCCCCCCTTTACTTTCATTTGATTGATTGATGATTGTGTGTGCACACATGAGTGAGACTGTCACTGCACATATGAAAGTCAGAAAACAATTATGGGAATCATAATTCTCCCGCTCCACCATACAGGGTCTTCAGATCAAACTCAGATCATCAGGCTTGGTGTTAGGTATATGCCTCTATCTGCTACAGCATCTCACCGCTGAGCAATCTTGCTGGCTTTCTCTCTTGGTGCAAATTATCCTCAACGATGGGAAGATCTGATGTCTATTCAGAACTGATGTTCGGAGCCTCACATGATATAATCCGCCACCCCACCACCACACATCTTGGCTTAGTATGACATCAGCCCACCTCCCACACCCTGCTTAGCATGACATAAGCCCCCACCCCAGTACCCTGACTCACATGCAAGAACCATTTCTGCTTCTAGGAGAGCTGCTGGTGCCTGCTCTCTGCCTGCTGTGGCTGGCTGGTTGCAGTTGCAGGATTTTTTCCCCTTAGGAAGTCAAAACTAAAGGAGCAGGAGAGGTAATTAGTCTCTTACAACAAGGCTGGCTGTTGGAGGGTACCAGCTGGGAGGGACAGCACCATAGCCTCATCTCAGCGATAGAGTATCTCCCCAAGAACCAGAGGAATAAAAAAAATCTGAATTCTGCACCTGGGGTGGATCAAAAAACCAAGCAGGCTGACAACCATTCAAAGTTAGTTTAAAGAGAAATAGTATTCTAACTTGGACAAAATTCTAGGATTTGTTAATGTGTCACTGTCAAGGTCAAATGTGATAAATTTAGAAAAATGGTTTAGCAATCAGATATACAAAGGTCAGGCCTAGATATTATTCCTGTATTTCATTATAAAGAGGCTGAGCATCATGAGGCTCTCCTGGTCTGGTTCCATCAGCCCTCCCCTGGTCACGAGGCTACACCCGCCCAACCACCTGTTACAACTCCCGGGAGAGCAAGGAGATGTCCAACTCACATTCCTCTTTTTCTTTTGCTTACTATGTGAGGGAAAGTGCCCGCCCCCTGTAAGATTCTCTAAGGATGGGGTCATAGACCACGCCCTGTGATTTGCATTCCCCTGGAAACCAAAACCATGGTACGAAGTGATGGTTGTTAATAAGCTGTGCTCCCTTTCCAGTTAGTACTTAGCCAAATCACAGCCTGCTGAGCTAATTCAGGGCTGGGCAAATGTAACCATCGAGACATCCCAAAGACAACTGGGGTGTTCTTTTCCAACTAGGGACACTAAGTCGGCTTCTGTGGTGTCCCTTGACCTTCAGTGGAAGGAGGATTTTGCACTGGTCTAGAATGAAAATTATGACAACACTTTTTGGCTAAACAATTGTGTAAGTGTTTCAAGGTGTCTAATCTTCTTGTTCCCACCATCTTCCAACACCATGTAACGTACCCCAATTCTTCCACTTCTTTCTGTTAAACACAACATTGTTTACAATTATGAAAAGGAATGAAGAAAGAGAAACCAAAGAAATAACCTCAATTTGAAAGAAATTCTTTTAGACATACTTAGTATATCTATTTGATGTTCATTTCTGTAGTATGGAATTACTGACATTTACTTGGACATATGCCATGTGGAATAAAGAGTACATTGTGTGACTTTTCTTACAACTAGGTAAGGTTATGTGACTAATCTATTGAAAGACACATAAGCTCAAGTAAAATTTCTGTGAGGAATTATTTGAGGGAGAAGACAGCCCTCTTTCCTACTCCCTATTCTCATCTCCCTTCCAACCCCCCAACACTGAAATAAAACTTCCATTCCAATCCTGAACTTTGAATTTTTATTAAGGGATTTTTTTTACATGTACTTATTATTTTGTATGTGGGTGTATCTGTGGGGTACTGTAGCACACTTGTGAAGGCTGGAGGGAGCCTGCTCTCTTCCGCCACCATGTGGGGCCCAGGGACTGAGACTGTAGCAAACTGAACCATCTCCACAGCCCAAATTCGGATTTTTAAAGTTAGATTGAGTCAAACCTAAAACTGGCTGGTGCTACCAACATAAAACTCCTATTCGTCTTCAGGAACAATTTTACAGCAAATGATAGTGCTATTTGCCAATAGTTGTAGGTGATAAGGAAAATGAAGTTTAATTTGCAGGCTATCTGAACCTTAGTGTGACAAACTTGTGACTTCTGGGGAGTGTCACTGTTTCCTTCAGCGCTAGAAAATGCTGCTTCTGTGTTCCCGTGTGTAAGGTGGTGCTAGTGTTACATACTCATCATTCTTTGAATATCTGATGACGGTAGCTGTGGTGGCTCCAGGAGGGACATGTTCAAAGTGACCAGAATTTCTGGGTGTCCGTGACAGTGCTGGACCCAGGCTTTGTGCTTCTTAAAGCTTCTATGTAAAGGTTTCTCTTGTTCCTTCCTTTCTCTTTCTCTTTCTCTCTCTCTCTCTCTCTCTCTCTCTCTCTCTCTCTCTCTCTCACTTTCTCTGTCTGTCTGTCTGGTCTACCTGCCTTCCTTCTCTTTCTGGCTATCTTAAAGCTTCTATGTAAAGGTTTCTCTTGTTCCTTCCTTTGTCTTCCTCTTTCTCTTTCTGTCTGTCTGTCTGCTCTGCCTGCCTTCCTTCTCTTTCTTTCTGTCTATCTTAAAGCTTGCTATGTAAAGGTTTCTCTTGTTCCTTCCTTTTTCTTTCTCTTTCTTTTCTCTCTTTCACTTTCTCTTTCTGTCTGTCTGGTCTACCTGCCTTCCTTCTCTTTCTTTCTTTTCTTCCTGTCTGTCGATCTCTGCTCTGTCTGTCTTCCTTCCTCCTTTCCTTCCTTTCTATTTTCTTTCAAGACAGAGTATGACTATGTAGCTTTGGCTGTCCTGGAACTCACTCCGTAGACCAGGTTGTCCTCAAATTCACAAAGATCTACCTGCCTCTGCCTTCCAAGTGCTGGGATTAAGGGTGTGCGTCACTAAATCCTGAAAGAATGTTTTAAAGGTTAGGTCGAGGGAGCATGGAGTTGGTGTTTACTGGGAACAGAATTTCTGTTTAGGGTACATTGCAAGTGAGTCACTTTTGGAGAGCGATGGTTTTTGATGGCTGCACCACTGTGAATATGAGTAATTTCACTGTGCTGTGCCAAAAAGGTTAAAATGGAATCTATCATTAGTGCTATTATTTTAACTATAAAAAGATACCTGGACTTTAAAAGATAAAGTAAACCCCCCACAAAAGTATGACCCCAAATCACCCCAGGCTGGTGGGTATGACTCTCAGTGAAGAATTCTAACAAGTGTGATGCTTGGCTTTTGTTTTCAGTACACAAAAAGATTATTTAAAAATTTTTCAGACAAGATTACATTCTGGCCAGGTTGCCCTGGACCTCTTCATGTAGCCAATTGAGCTTGAGACTTGGCAGTCTTTCTGCCTCAGTCTCCCAAGTTCTGAGATTACAGGAGTAAGCTAACATGTGTAGCTCTAAAACAGATATATTTCTAGATGTCCAGAGGTCCCAGCATGCCCATGTGAATGAGGAACTAACTTAAGCTTAAGCATCATGACCTTTGGGGTCAGCCTGCTCCCTTTAAATGTGTCACAATTGAAAACATCCTTTCTTTCACAAGCAGTACATAGACTCTATAGAATATTAGAAAACACAAAGCTCTTCATGTCTATGTGTGAGCGTGCAAGTGTGCATGCATGAGCTCACATGTGTATGTGTGTACACATGTGCATCTATGTTGTATTGGGGATTTAATTCAGTTCCTTGCAAATACTAGGTAAATGATCTATCACTAAATTACATCTCCAGTCTTTAGACAATAAAAAAGCCCAGAATAGTCCAAATTTTTGGAGAACATTATAATAACTATGTATTGTATGTATGAGTATACATATGTGTAAAACCAAAATACTATATTGAGGCTTTAGTTTTGGTTTTGGTTTGAAATGCAGTCCTAGGTAGTCAGACTGGCTTGAACTTACTATGTTGAGGATGACCTTGAACTTTTGACTCTCTGGGCTCTGGCTCCCGCATACTGAGACTAACAGGCATATCTACCATAACTGATTTCATACTCTATTGTTTCACAACTTTTTTAATCACTTGTTTCATTTAGTCAACAGTATGTTTGTGTTCACATATTTTCATCTAATCTCACCTGAGGGTACATTGCAATTTCCCAAAGCAACTAAAACTATTGTTGCATCTGGCTTGTCCAAATCAGTATCTAACCCAAGAGTTCACCTTTCTCTTCCTTTATTTTTATCTAGTAAAGTTTCTTTCTTAGCATACTGAGCTGGGTGGTGGTGGTGCACGCCTTTAATTCCAGCACCTGGGAGGCAGAGACAGGCAGATCTCTGTGAGTTCGAGGCCAGCCTGGTCTAGGGAGTGAGTTCCAGAACCGCTAGGGCTGTGACACAGAGAAACCCTGTCTTGAAAAACCAAAATAAAATAATGATGATGATGGTGATGATGGAACCAGAATAAGATGGGAAGAGAAAAAAGAAGAAACAGAAGAAAGGTTAATTCCAGCACCTGGGAGGCAGAGACAGGCAGATCTCTGTGAGTTCGAGGCCAGCCTGGTCTAGGGAGTGAGTTCCAGGACAGCTAGGATTGTGACACAGAGAAACCCTGTCTTGAAAAACCAAAATAAAATAATGATGATGATGATGATGATGATGTGATGATGATGATGGAACCAGAATAAGATGGGAAGAGAAAAAGGAAGAAACAGAAGAAAGAAAAACTTAAATTCTCAAAGTCACATAAGAAGCTGAAGCTGGCGTAATAGAAAAATGAGTCAGTGGTATGGATGACAGACTTTCGAACATCCCACAGATGGCCTCAGAGGGGTTGGAGAGACACAGTGACCGGAAGGACATCACCTAGTGTGACAGTTATGTTGACCCAGCATGGCTAGCACTCTTTTGAAGAGAAAAATGAATACAGCTGGACAAAAGTAGACAAAAATAGGAGCAACAGCAAAAAGCTATTTCTGAAACTAAACAAGACCCACTCGGTATGGCAACACAACAGGACTTACCATATTCAGGAGACTGAGTAAATATGCCAGAGAGGCAAGAATGGCTTTGAGAAACTCTGAATAACTGGAATAAAAAGAGAAGCAGCCTACTGTAAATATCCAGAGAGATAAAGCCGGCAGTCTACTGAGCAAAGAAGACAGGATGACCTCAGACTTCTCAGTACTTTTAGATGACACAAGACAATGGAACCGTGGAGAAAGAATGTTGAGGAGAAAAGAATGTAGCCCCAAAATTCTATGGACAGCCTGAGGTTCATTCAATTGTAGTGGTAGCAAAAATAATCTTCAGACTTTAAACACACTAAAGTAAGTGATCATATAAGCTAATTGAAAAAAAATTAGTTGACCTACTTGCTAGCGGTATAGTTGTAAAATGTGGATATTAGAAATAAAATTTAAAATAAAGACATAAATATGTATTGGTAAAGAGGAATAACGGTAGTGAAATAAAATATCATTTAGAATATAGCCAAGCACCCCCTATATCTAGTGATTAAACAAAAACAGTTTTTAATTTTTCTCTCACAAAGATAGGTAGTCCAAAGCTGGCGTATTGTCTCTGCTGTGGGGCTTCTTTTCCGAGCCTCCAGGTGGCTATGCTGGCTCCTGTCATTACATTTGCATTCTGATCAGGGAGAAGAGGGAAAGGAAAGGGAAGGGAGAATGCAGACATTCCTTCTATATGGATGGCATAATCACTTTCACTCCCATTCTATTGGTCAGAATTCAGACACGTGGCCACACCCACATACAAGGAAGGCTGGGAAAGAAGCTAGTATGCAGGTGGCCAGGAACCCACCTAGGACTAAGGATATAATTACTTATGGATGAAACATAGCTGTGGGCAATTAGTCCCCGTGAAGACAGCATGTCACAGAATGACACCTGACTCATATATGAAGAGAGTAATGTTTAGTTTTGTTTAGGCTGGCCTTGAACCTGAGATCTGCCTGCCACAACCTCACCAGTGTTAGGATTATAGGTGCACATCACTATGCTTGGCTAATAATTTCTTAAAAGATGAATTATTATTTATGTGTGTGTGCCTGTGTGAATTTATGTATACCATATGTGCGCTTTTATTGTCTGCCGGATTTTCCCATCATATCATTCTTTTTTCCTCCGCAAGTCAGTAAGAATTTCTGGAAGACATTCCTGGTTGCATGCATACTCAGATCTTCAGTAAGCTACTTCTACTCGGTAGTCTCAGGCACAGTGAAAAAGTTCCTTCCTGGACCAACCACCACTCAGTTGGTGCAAGTAATGCATTTCTATTTTTATCACCCTTCTACTAATAGCCAGCCCCTTACCCCCCAGAAACTTTGTAGTTTTATCCATCAGCACCTGTCCACCCATTCATCATCAGTACAGGTCACAGCTCCCAGTTTTATTCAAGGGGTCACAATTCATCCCTACTGTTACTTGCTTGAAAAACAAACGGTCCCAGACCTGACCAGTGGTGGTACCACCAGGCTGGCCTCTGTGTTTTGTTCTTTTGATTTGTCCCAATCTTTCAAAAAAAATTTTTGGAGCATTCCCTCTTTCTGAGAAGTGCCTGGTGGCACACATCTATAATCCCAGCACTACAGAGGCTAAGGAAGAAAAATCAGGAGTTCAAGGCTCTCCTTGAGATCTGTCTGAACAACAAGGGGTTAAACCAAGAGGGCTTTGATCTAATAAAAGGATTATTCCATTGGGGGACTCACAATTTGATGGCATTATTGCAAAGTGGTAAAAACTAGGAGGTAGGGCCTGCTGGAGGACGCAGGTCATGCGTAGTAGGGGAGGTGAGGGACGGGGCCCTGGAAGACTCCTCTGCAGTCCTGTTTCGTACGAGCATACCTCCTCTGTAGTCCTGTTGCATATGAGCATACCTCCTCTGTAGTCCTGTTTCCCACGAGCATACCTCCTCTGTAGTCCTGTTTCGTACGAGCATACCTCCTCTGTAGTCCTGTTGCATACGAGCATACCTCCTCTGTAGTCCTGTTTCGTACGAGCATACCTCCTCTGTAGTCCTGTTTCGTACGAGCATACCTCCTCTGTAGTCCTGTTTCCCACGAGCATACCTCCTCTGTAGTCCTGTTTCCCACAAGCATACCTCCTCTGTAGTCCTGTTTCGTAAGAGCATACCTCCTCTGTAGTCCTGTTTCCCACGAGCATACCTCCTCTGTAGTCCTGTTTCCCACAAGCATACCTCCTCTGTAGTCCTGTTTCCCACAAGCATACCTCCTCTGTAGTCCTGTTTCCCACGAGCATACCTCCTCTGTAGTCCTGTTTCCCACGAGCATACCTCCTCTGTAGTCCTGTTGCATACGAGCATACCTCCTCTGTAGTCCTGTTGCATACGAGCATACCTCCTCTGTAGTCCTGTTTCGTACGAGCATACCTCCTCTGTAGTCCTGTTTCCCACGAGCATACCTCCTCTGTAGTCCTGTTGCATACGAGCATACCTCCTCTGTAGTCCTGTTTGCATACGAGCATACCTCCTCTGTAGTCCTGTTTCCTACGAGCATACCTCCTCTGTAGTCCTGTTTCCCACGAGCATACCTCCTCTGTAGTCCTGTTGCATACGAGCATACCTCCTCTGTAGTCCTGTTTCCTATGAGCATACCTCCTCTGTAGTCCTGTTTCGTATGAGCATACCTCCTCTGTAGTCCTGTTGCATACAAGCATACCTCCTCTGTAGTCCTGTTGCATACAAGCATACCTCCTCTGTAGTCCTGTTGCATACAAGCATACCTCCTCTGTAGTCCTATTTCATATGAGCATACCTCCTCTGTAGTCCTGTTTCGTACGAGCATACCTCCTCTGTAGTCCTGTTTCGTCTGCTTTGTCCAGTCACCCTCCAGTCCTCTTGGTCTGCTTTTTGTTTGGGTATTTTGTAATTATGAAAAGGCTGACTAACAATGTTTACATTTTTCACACAAAGCAGGGGGCTGGTGGTTAGAGCATGGCTGACCTTCTAGCGTATTCCAGTTCAATTCCACATCCACATGGTGACTCACAGCTGTCTGGAATTCCGGCTTCAGGGATCCACTGTCCTCTTCTGGGACCCCCTGGGCACTGCACACACGGCACACGTAACACAGGCGAAACACCCATTGACATAAAATCATCTTTAAAATGTATTCAAACTTTAAAGGAACACAAACATCTCAGAACATTCTTTTGGTTTAATTCAGTTGGCATCTCATTAGCAGAACGGAGTGAAGAATGCCTAGGCAAACTTGCCCTGGTTGCCCTGGCGTGTTGCAGTAATAACTACAGAAACAAAGACTTTGGGAGCAGGGTCCTTTAGAGCATTGGTTCTCAACCTGTGGGTCTCAACCCCTTGACAAACCTGTATCTCCAAAACATAGCAAATTTACAGTTATGAAGTAGCAATGACGATACCTTTGTGGTTGGGGGTCACCACAACATGAGGAACTGTACCCAAGGGCCACAGCATTAGGGAGGTTGAGAGCCACTGCTCTAGAGAATGCCTATCGATGTAGAAGACAGCCTCAGTTATGCCTTGCTGTACGAGGATGCAAAGACACGGGTGACACAGATAGCAGCTCGTGAGCAGCTCCAGGGGCTCAGCTGGAGGGAGCTAAGGTTGGATGGCGAAGAAGCACTGGACCCTGACCCCATGGGCAGGAAAGGAGTACAGGGACAGCCCTCACCTTCAGTGACAGCCCAGAAGAGACAGATGGGGACCAGGCTGGGGTGACTAGATCAGGACAGAACCCGCGAGTGGCTCTGAGGAAGGCGCACAGAAGAGCTGAGATTGTTCTTAGAAGATGGAGCCAGCAGAGCCTTGCTGGCCCGAGAGCCCAGAGCAAGCTCTGGCACGAGCTGAGCTAAGGAGCCCAGAGGAGTAGTTCCAGTGGGGGAGAGGGAGGAGTAGGAAGATGTGGAGTTGATGACTCAGTGAGCAGAGACTCGGGGAAGGGCAGGCCAGTCTGCCAACATGATGGCTTTCAGTCTTGTTCCACTAAGTCTACTTTTTATGACAATCATTTTGTCTTACCCTTTCATGGTGATCAGAATCTACTTGTACATATACATGAAAATATGCCGCTCCAACTGTACCGTAAAAGAAAATCCATAATAACATACGCCAGTATGTGAATGCTCCAAGTGACTCTACTAGAAGTCATGGAATAGAATCAGAAATGAATCTATCTAGAAGACAGAAATTACCAAGGCAGACTCAAAGCTGTACTGAGGCTAGGGATATGGTTCAGTTGGTTGAGGGCTTGCATAGCAGGCTGAAGCCCTGTGCTGATAGACTAAGCATGGTTGTGCTGTCATCCCAGAACTCATGAGGCAGAGTAGGTGAACGAGAAGTTCAGGGTCATTCTCAGATGCATAGAGAATTTGGCGTTAGCCTGAGCTATATGAGACCCAGTTTTGTTTTGGTTTAAGGATAGATTGGATTTGCTACTCAAAACCAATAAAGTTCCATAACAGACTGATAGCTGAGGCTCAAAATAGTCGAGTGAGTGTCATTGTCTTAGTTAGGGTTACTATCTGGTCATGAAACACCATGACCAAAGCAACTCGGGGAGGGATTCATTTCACTCGCAGTTCCATGTAACAGTTCATCATCAAGGAAGTCAGGACAAGAACTCTAAACAGGGCAGGAACTTGGAAGTAGAAGCTGATGCAGAGGCCATGGAAGAGGGTTTGCTCCTCATGACTCACTCAGCCAGCTTTCTTACAGAACCCAGGACCAGAAGCCCAGGGAGTGGTCCCATCCACAATGGGCTGGTCCCTCCTGCATCAATCACTAATTTTAAAAATGCCCTGTAGGCTTGCCTAGAGTACCACCTCATGGTTCCCTCTTCCCTGCTGATCTTAGTTTGTGTCAAGTAGACATAAAACAAGCTCAGTACAGTCTTCATTGTTAAATTAATACGATGTTTGGGTTAGCAGACTCCACTGAGGGGCCTACACGCCCTGGTGTTGTGCCACTTGGTGGCGTGTTTGGTTTGCTTTATGATTTTTTCTCTTGGTTTAGAGGCTGCACAAGAATCTACTAATTTTTTTTTTTTTTTTTGGTTTTTCGAGACAGGGTTTCTGTAGCTTTGGAGGCTGTCCTGGAACTCACTTTGTAGACCAGGCTGGCCTCGAACTCACAGAGATCCGCCTGCCTCTGCCTCCCGAGTGCTGGGATTAAAGGCGTGCACCACCAACGCCCGGCCGAATCTACTAATATTTTAATTATCATCTGCAGCTCCAAGCCCCCCAGTCAGTGCCCTGCCTGTCACTCAGGTTGAGACCTGGAAAGCCCCTGCTTTGCTGGGGTCTTGATGTGTAGGTTTAAACTAAGTCTCTATCATTCTATTTACCACCAAAACCTGGAAGTCAGATGTGGGGTGAATCCTGCTAGATCAGAGGAGGTGAGAAGCAACCAGCTGACCTTGATTTTGTCTGGAGACCCGGACTCCTCACTTGTCCTAAAACCAAAAGAAGTGCCAAAAGCTAGTCCCACCCTTTGCTTCCTTTTTGTCTTCTCTATCCAAATTTCTGACTTCTCTGTGGCTAATTCTGGTCAGCTAGTGGCTGGCTCCTCCCCCTGATTCAAGGTTAACTTTCTTAACAGTCTTGGAGTATCACAGTGCGATCACATATCCTGCAACGGCTTTAGATGGTATTGTAAAAATGTGTAGGATGGGTTTGCAATTTACAGGAAGAGATAGCAATTCCAGCAATCTCCTTATATTTGGTTCCTATTTCTTGGGCTTAATCTGAGAAGACGAGCAGGAAGAGTAGGGCCTAGGGAGAGTGGGCTTCTGCATTTTTCACTGGTACAGTTCTTCAGGGAGACTCTGGGGTTAGGAAGGGCAGTATCAGAGTTTTGTCTGTACGTGCTAGACAGAGGCTGGCTGAAACTGAGTCATCTGGGTGAAGGGTAGAGAGGACCAGGATCCCAGTCCTCACCAGTGCTGACTCTACTCAGCCTGTACCTGCTGAAGACTGGTGTCCATGGCTCGCCTGTCTCTCGGGTGCATTAGCCCAGAAGAGCACTGGCCCTACCATCTGCTGGACCTGGAGACTTACCAGCTGCCCACAGTACAGACCCGTGCTCTCCTGGTGGTCCTGGGCTTTGCTTTTTTCACTTGTGGAATACAGTTATTAGCAATAGAGATCGAATGCCATTATGAGACTTTTGATGGTGGATGTGGAGACACTTTCAAAACTGCCAAATGCAGGGCTGGTGAGACAACTCAGCAGGTAAAGACACTTGACACACACACTTGACAACATGAGTTTGATTCCTGGAACTCACAAACTAGGAGAAGGCAACTGATTCCTGCAAGCTGTCCTCTGACTTCCAACACATGCATTATGACATCTGTACACACACACTGGATGATGGCACACACCTTTGCTTCCAGCATCTGGGAGGCAGAGGCAGGTAGATCTGTGAGTTTAATGCCAGTCTAGTCTACATAACAAGTTCCAGGTCACCCAGAGCTACATAGCAAGATTATGTCTCAAAACAAAGAAACAAAAACCAAAACCAAATGCACACAATAAATAAGTACATATTTAAAAAGAATGGCAAGCATTTGCAATTGCAATGTCCTGAGTATGTGTGTGAAAGCATCCCAAGACATTAAGTACTATATTACTACTGCATCTGGTCCTTGAATGGCATCCAGGGGAAGGACAGGTGTGATGAAAATTCATTTTATTCTTTGTCCAGGGCAATGTGCTTGAACACTTTAATGGGGCAATAAAGCCCCACTTAAGATAAATTGTCTGTGTCATTCCTTTGTGTGCTATCAGAAGGTAGGATGCCTTCAGATATTCTGGCAATTATTAATATCTCAGGACAGTGTTTTGTTTGAGCATAATTCAAAATTTAATTTTATTGATAGTTAATGAAAACCAATATCTGCATCTGTGGCAAGACAAAGCAATGGATTTATTTGTTCTAAGTCAGGTAGGAATCAAAGTCAGTGAAAACCAGGAAAGCCCTCTTTGAGATTATCTCTAGATTTCTGCATCTGTGGCTGCTTTCATGTCAGTAATCTTCAAGTAATTCATTCAAGTAATTCAAGTCACTACTCCCATAAATTAGTGACCATAGCCTTAATAATCCCAATTGCTTACTTTATTTATATTTTATTATATTTATTTGTGTGCGATTTTATTACACTTATGTGTGTGTGTGCATGTGTGTGTGCATGTGTGTGCATGTATGCGTGCGTGCATTCGTGTGTGTGCGTGCGTGCGTGTGTGTGTGTGTGTGTGTGTGTGTGTGTGTGTGTGTGTGTGTGTATGTGGTCAGAGGACAGCTTGTCATAGCCAGCTCTGCAGTTCTCTCCTTCCACCAGTCCCGGGGATTAAACTCGGGCCTCAGACTTGACAGCAGTACCTTTTCCCACTAAGTCACCTCTCCAGCCTTTATATGATGACGCCATTGTTGCTCCCCCTTTGTAAACCGTGGTTTTCAGTTGCTCCAGCCTGGTCCCCTGTGACCTGTGCTAAAATAGTTCAAGAGGTGAATGCGGGGCATGGGAGCCTTAGTGGGCCCCTTGGAGGGTGAGGGGCAGGGGGTGGACGACATTGGGCAGAACTTACATGGAAGGGAGATGTATTAGAAAGGGAGTGGGGGAAGGAAGGGGAAGGGAGAGAAGAAAGAGAAAGAGAGGGGGCAGAGAGAAAAGAGAGAGAAGGGGGGAGAGACAGAACAGGCAGGAAAAGAGAGAGGGCAGGTGGGTGGAGTTTGCCTCTTAAAGGGCCAGGGTACTTAAACCTGCCATGTGCAGAGCAGTGAGAGGTGGGGTGAGGTTTGCCTGGATTGCAGTAGCTTGTTTCTGCAAATCAGTGACCCACAGTTCTGGGTGATCCATTGTGAACCTTGGCTGGTGGAGGACATGGATCAAAACTGCCCATTTCTCTGCATTTGGTGTTACCAGATACCCACTCCATTCTCTGCATTTGGTGTTACCAGATGCCCACTCCATTTTCTGCATTTGGTGTTACCAGATACCCACTCCATTCTCTGCATTTGGTGTTACCAGATGCCCACTCCATTCTATGCATTTGGTGTTACCAGATGCCCACTCCGCTCTCCACTGTCTCATTAACACCAGGGAAGCAAGCCAGTAAGCAGCACTCCTTCATGGGCTCTGCATCAGCTCCTGACTCCAGGATTCCACAGTTTGAGTTCCTGTCCTGACTTCCTTCAGTAATGAACATCAATGCTGAAGTGTAAGCT
The DNA here is from genome assembly GCF_017639785.1 of Mesocricetus auratus. Taxonomy (NCBI): domain Eukaryota; kingdom Metazoa; phylum Chordata; class Mammalia; order Rodentia; family Cricetidae; genus Mesocricetus; species Mesocricetus auratus. The sequence goes on from NW_024429200.1 coordinate 12,251,311, forward strand.
GAATAAACCCTTTCCTCCCCAACTTGCAATAGAAACCATTACTATGATAGCTCTCAGACTTCTCAGAGTTCTGCTGAATATGGCATTTAAGATGTTTAACTAAAAAAAAATGTTTCCCGCCGGGTGGTGGTGGCATACGCCTTTAATCCCAGCACTCGGGAGGCAGAGGCAGGCGGATCTCTGTGCCTCCGAAACAATACAGAGAAACCCTGTCTCATAAAAACCAAAAAAAAATGTTTCCCATGACAGACAAAACTACTAACTCCCAGAGGCAGCCCTTACGCCTCTTCCAAAGAAGACAATAGGGCACAAGCCTATAGTAACTCTAACCATTGGGCAGAAACTGCCTCATGCCTTGCCTACTGCCAGGATCCTGCTCAAACTGTGAACAAGGTCACTGGAGAATTGACTGTCCCTCTTTGCCACCAAGGAAAGCCACTCTCAAGTTTTTCATGCACAAATAAGTCTGTTAGATCTGAGACTGGCAGCTAAAGGCCAAGCTACCCTCTGTGGTAATGAAAGGCTTAACGCTGTCCTGTGTGACGGCCTGTGAAAGACCAATGGCCTCTACCCTCAAGACCATCATGAAGGAGCCTGAGGCAACCATCCAGGTAATTATGTCTCTGTCATTTTTAATTGATAGAGGCCATTTGGATTATATGTCATGCTCAAATTTATCCTCAGATCACTGATGATATTGATGTCTAACTGTAGCAATAATTGCTCCTCAGTGACCAACCACCTGGTAAATTAGATAAAAAAATGAAGTTTATAGTCAGGCAGTGGTAATGCACACCTTTAATCCTAGCACTTGGGAGGCAGAAGCAGGTGATCTCTGTGAGTCTGATGTCAGCCTGGTCTACAGAGTGAGTTCTAGGACAGCCAGGGATACACAGAGAAATCCTGTCTCAAAAAGAAAAGAAAAGAGAAAGAAAGAAAGAAAAGAAAAAAAAAGAAAGGAGGGAAGGAAGAAAGAAAATAAAAATAAATTTATAAAGGTTTTGAGGGTCTAGGAAAATGATTTAGGATGCAAGTTGTAAAGGTCTGAGGAGGTGAAATCTTAAATAAGTTACAAGAGTCTAAGAAAGTAACAGAAGGTATATAAAGGTCTGAGGATATGAAATCTTAAGTTGTGGGGGTCTGAGAAGGTGATTTAAAGTGTGTAAATGTAAGTCATAAAAGTCTAAGAGAATGATTCAATATATATACATACATACATACATATATATTTGCATATATATATCACTTTTAAAAGTGTATCGGATCTCTTTCCCTCTTTTGTTTTGTTTCATTTTTTGAGACAGAGTTTCTCTGTGGCTTTGTCCTGGAGTTTGCTGTGTAGACCAGGCTGGCCTCGAACTCACAGAGATCCGCCTGCCTCTGCCTCCCGAGTGCTGTGATTAAAGGCGTGCACCACCACTGCCCGACCTCTTCATAATGTTCTTTTCCTCTATTGTTACATTAAGATTTCAAAAGTTCAAGATTTTGACATAATGGAGCTAAGATTTTCCCCTAAACTCCTGAACTTTACCTTCTGTTCCTAGTCTACATTTGTTTCATCAAATTTCCAATCAGCCAAAAATTGAAAACTGCTCCAAACACACCAGCCTCAAAACTCAAAAAGTGGGCCTTCAAAACTAGCAAATACTAAAAAAAAAAAAGACTAGCAAATACTGGACTCAATGAAAACTGCTTGAATCCCAGCTTTGGACCAGCGTTACAGATGCCCCAAAGCTACCTGAATTTCACTAGCTCCAGATGGTCCACCAAAACCTGGACAGCAAACCAGATGTACCTGTCCCCTCCTGGTCTTTGTCTGACATTCCAGCTTTCCTGGGCCTGACAGCAATGCCCTATTTCAGCTGAGAAGCAGTTACAGAAAAACAGCATCACCCCTTATCATTAACAAAAGGTGGATCTCTGTGAGTTCAAGGCCAGCTTGGTCTACAGAGCGAGTTCAGAATAGCCAAGGCTGCACAGAGGAACCCTGTCTTGAAACAAACCAAAACAAACAAAACAACTCCCCCTGAATTCTTCCCTTAACCCCTTCTCAAGGCAATCTCAAATTAGGCTCAGGGATTGTTGTCCTGCTAGCTGTAATCCATAAATCTTTTAATTATAATTGGCCTTTTCCCAGGGGTCACAAACTCCATAACAGTTTTTCTAGCTAACACACATCATTCTGATGAATTCCTTTGGTTAGAGTGAAAGTTAGCTTCTCTTTTGTGTATCTGATTTCAAAATGGCATCTGTTCTTAGAGTTCATAGTTCCTCTAAGGAGACAGACATGGAAGAAATAACTATAATATGATTAGGAATGCTACAATCCTATGCATACGTGAACCATACTAGTAGCAAGAACTCCATCACCAGTATCTTGGAAGGTATAGGAAAAGCAAGGAAATGAATATTGGATGGAGTGAACATGTATGAAATGCCTAGGCAGTATTTAAAAACAATTCAAATTTAGGAATCCACCCACAAGGAAGGTGGCATGATGGATACATAAGACTCCGTGGAACTGGCAAACAGAGAGCCTGTGGTTATTATCGAGGTGTCAGTCATTTCAAGTCAAAGAGTTTTGTTTTGTGAAGAAGGAAGTTCTGGCAGGTATGTACATGCTTCAGAAAGGTTGCTCTGTTAGACATGTGTCAGAGGAATGGTTAGAGAAAAGATCACAAGCTCATCCAAAGGGTGGGCTGCAGCCGGGCATGTAACACATGCCTGTAATCCCAGAACCTGGGAGCCAGCAACAGTTTGAAGCCAGATCTGTCTCTATCTGTTTCAAGACAACCAGCATTGCCAGGCGTTGGTGGCGCACGCCTTTAATCCCAGCACTCGGGAGGCAGAGGCAGGCGGATCTCTGTAAATTCGAGACCAGCCTGGACTACCAAGCGAGTTCCAGGACAGCCTCCAAAGCCACAGAGAAACCCTGTCTCGAAAAACCAAAAAAAAAAAAAGACAACCAGCATTACACAGAGACACCCTGTCAAAAACAAACATACATACAAATGTTGTAAGCTTTGGAATTAAACAGACTGAGTTAAAATGCTGGCTACGTACTCCCTGTGTGACCTCAAATAATCTGTCTGGCGTCATCACTCACAAAATGCGCTAAGGAGTATCTGTCTCTTGTGGCCTGAGTGAGAGAGCTTTGGGAAAACCATAGCAGAGTAATTGCATACAGTGGGTATCCAATGATGTCATCTGCTAACATTGTGGTGATAGTAGAGTTTGACCAATGGGATTACCACTGCAGGTCAAGTGAGTGGTGTCTTCTGCTAATGTTATGGTGATAGTAGAGTTTGACCAATGGGATTACCACTGCAGGTCAAGTGAGTGGTGTCTTCTGCTAATGTTATGGTGATAGTAGAGTTTGACCAATGGGATTACCACTGCAGGTCAAGTGAGAACTGAAAGAAACATAAACCCAGATAATGGAAGTGAGGATGGAAACTGGGTGTGGTGGCTCATACTTGTAATTCTAGGAGACAGGAGAATTGCCGTGAGCTCAAGCGACAGAGTGAGACTTTGTTTTTAAAAATGGAGTGAAGATAAGCATTCTTTAAGTGTTCGTGAGTGCAGGGTGTCATACGATTCCCACAAGGAGGATTTTGAGAGTTAAATATATATATTAAATATTAACAATGATACTGAACAGGCATACACTGGGAAGTATTGTCACTCTTTATTATTAGTCTCACGTGGGTTCAGCTTCTAGATGTTTAACAGCAAATGTCTGCTCTAGCTTACCTTCTATTGCAGTGATAATGCCATGACCAAAAGCAATTCAGGAAGAACACAGTTCATTTCAGCTTACACTTTATCATCAATGGAAGCCAAAGCAGGAACTGAAGCAGAGGCCATGGGGAAATGCTACTTACCGGCTTGTTCCGTACGGCTTACTCAGCCTGCTTTCTTATACAACCTGCTAAAGGGTGGCACCACCCACAGTGGGCTGGGCTCTCCCACGTCAATCATTAATCAATAAAATGCTCCACGGGGAGAAAAAATGCACCATAGGCCCATCTGATGGAGGCATTGTCTTGGCTTGTGTCAAGTTGACAAGAAACTAAGTAGCACAATGTCCAAAGGAAATTTGGTTTGCTTATGCTTTCCATGGAGGGAGGAAGAAAGCACAGACATTAGATGTCATCTCAGTATCTTGTATAATCCAATCTTGCCATGATTTACTTCTCAGATTAACCAAGCCTTCCCAGGAAGGGGTAACCATGCTTTCCCCTGGCATCACACACGATGAGACATACGAACAGGCAGGTCCTCTAACTTTTATTTAGGGACTGAGTGGCAAAAATGTCATGTCAATACTAATGGCCTTCCTTTGTCTTTAAAACAGAGTTCAGTAGCTGCCCTAAGTTGTCTCCAAGGACAGGAAACTTGTCCTTTTCTCTTGTTCTCTGAATGAGCTCAACACCACACACCAAACAGGGCACCAAACATAAATACTTATTTGATGTTTTTCTGTTGGCTTAGCAATTGCATATGAATCTACTGATATTTTAATTATTGTCTGCATCCCAGGACCCTGAATTCAGCAACCAGCCTGGCCCAGCTCTGCCACAGCCGCCATATGTCAGTTTAAACGTCATTATTGTTCTATTTACCAACAAAGACTAGGAAGTCAGATGTCGGAGAAGTCAAGAAGCAACCAGCTGACTTTGCTTTTTGGCCAGAGACAAGGCAAGTAACGAACCTCTTCCCTTGTCCCATAGCCAAAAAGAAGCTAAAATTCTAATCCCTGCCCTTCCCGTGTTTCCTGTCTATCTAAATCACTTGTTTCTCTATGGCTAATTCCAGTCAGCTAGTCACTGGCTCTGCCCCTTGATTCAAGGTAAACTTTATTGATGTCTGGAATGTCACCAAACTCACTACAAATTATGGTGGTGTACTCCAGGTGAATAGTCCTAATTGTCCAGGAGGTGGGAGCAGCTTTCATTATTCCCTGCACAACTAGAGATATTTGCTCAGAAATCTGCAAGACACACGGTCTCCCATCTTACTTTCCCTAAGTCCCAGGAGGGAACAGTCAAGACAGTCAGAACTCCTTTGATAGGGAGTCACCACCTCTCTTATCAGAAGCCACATTTCCATTAGTAACCCAAGGGCATGCTGTTGGGCTTTTACCCTAACACAGGTTGTTGAGTGATGAACCCCCTTGAATTCTTACTTGAAATGCATGAGGTTATCTCCTAGCTGGTTGCCATCATGCTCAGGATTTCTGTATACCAGAGTCCTGTCTCTGCCTCCCACCGTCTCTTTGACAACGGAAGTTAGAGCTCCCTCCTTTGCACTGGATGGCTTTGCTTGGCTTAGATGCTTGGATTTTCAACTGGGCAGGCGATGTCTTCCGTCATATCTATTTTCCTGAGGAATGAGTGGCGGATTCCGAGCCAGCCCTTAGCCAGTTGTCCAAACACAACTCCCCCAAACACAAGCCGCAACAACAAGCATTCCATTGGAGGTTTATTGGTGGAAGTAGAGGAGCATCTTGGCATAAGCACCATCTCTTCTCTCCCATGGTTACTTGGTCCACCGTGGGAAGCAGCAATATACGAGGCAGAGCAAACTAATAGGAGACAGGGCTGACACCCATCCTGGCCAGGTGTTAGGGTCCCAAAAAGTTCTCTCCTAGGGAGCTGGCTACAGGAACCTGGAGGAAGTTTTCATTTGGGTCCTCTTGTTCCCAGAGGCTGTGGGTCAAAGTAGCTCTCATGGGCATATTAACTGACGATGCCACCAGTGGGGGTGTCTTGCAGGTGTTGGAGTTGTCTGTTTCTGGAGTAATATCAGTGTGTCTGTGGGAGTCCAAAGATTTCCAGGTCATAGAAAGCAACAGAAAAGAAAGAAAACGTGGTTAGCCTCCACTTAAGGGCTCCAAAAAATGGCTCAGCTATTAAGAACACTTGCTACTCTTCTAGAGGACCTAAGCTTGGTTCCAGTACCTATATGGCATCTTACAATTGTCTATGACTCCAGTTCTAGGGGATCTGATGTCCTCTCCTGGTCCCCACAGGCACTACAGGCAAAATACCCATACACATTTAAAAAAATCAGGCTGGAGAGATGGCTCAGAGTTTAAGAGCATGGACTATTCTTCCAGAGGTCCTGAGTTCAATTCCCAGCAACCACATAACTCTCTAAATTGAGATCTGGTTCCCTCTTCTGGCATGCAGACATACATGTAGGCAGAACACTATGTATGTAATAAATAAATCTTTTTAAAAAGACCTACTTAAACAAACTATTTTTTAAAGGCTGAAGAGGGATTCACTAGTTAAGAATAAATACTTCTCTGCCAGAGGCCAGTCCAAGTTACACAGTGAGTCTTTGTCTCAGAAAAAAAAGAAAACAAACAAAAACAAACCATGTAGGACCTGATGGTGCATGACTTCAATCTCAGCACTGAAGAGGCAGAGGCAAGCAGATCTTTGTAAGTTCAAGGCTAACCTGGTCTACAAAGTGAGTCCCAACCCAGCCAAGAGCTAAACAGTGAGACACTTGTCTCAAAACCAAAACCAAAACAATACAGGAGTCTATTAATCCTGTACTTGGAAAGTGGGGGTGGGAGAGATCAGTAGTTCCAGTCATCTCCTGTCTTAAAAAAGACAAAAACAAGACGGGCAATGGTGGCGCACACCTTTAATCCCAGCACTCGTGAGGCAGAGGCAGGCGGATCTCTGTGAGTTCGAGGCCGGGCTGGTCCGACAGCCTCCAAAACAATACAGAGAAACCCTGTCTGGTAAAAAAACAAAACAAAACAAAACAAAAAAACCCTACAAAATAACCCAAGAAAGCTCCTATGAGAAAAAAATCAACTTAAATCATTAGGAAATGGAAAAAGAAGGGGATGACCCCACCTCCCACTAGGAAAAATAATGAAATATTTTTATGATCTCATGTATATGAGTATTTTGTTTTCATGTGTGCCTGTTCCTCACTTGTGTGCCTGGTGACAGAGGAGGTCAGAAGAGTGCATTGGATCCCTTGAAACTAGAGTTACAGACAGTTGTGAACCACCATGTGGGTGCTGGGAATTGAGCTTGAACCCTCAGGAAGAGTAGCCAGTGCTCTTAACCATTGAGCCATCTTTCCAGCTCCAAAGAAAGGAGGCTGAGGCAGGAGGATTACAGAAAGTTCAAGCCTATTCAGAGTCGCAGGGTAAAACCCTGAGTCAAGCAAAATAAAGCAGGGGCAGCCCTGGGGTGGAGGTCAATGGGTAGTCTTTGGCTAGCATGCATGAAACCCTGGGTTCCAACCCTAGCAGGAGGCAGGAGGATGAAGAGTTCGAGGTCACCCTTAATTATACAGTGAGTTTGAGGTCATCCAGGATGACAAGAAGCTCGTGGAGGGGAGGAGGAGAGGGGCCAGGTTGAGGGTCTCAAGAAGGCATGTATGATCAGGCATTGAGTATTTTAATTTCACAAGTGAGGTTGGTTTTGCAATCTGAAAGGACCAGCTTTTCTTATTCTAAAAGGGCACTATATTCTATAGAGACTGTCCAGAGAGGCAATAACAACAACAACAACAAACTCCTCCTGCTGGAAACAAAATCACAAATTAAGAAAAATTATGTTGCTGGCAGTGTATGCCTTATACTTGCCCTGCACATGGGAGTTCAGACTGTGGCTGCTTGTAAGGGAATTAGTTGAAACTTGGAGATAGGAGTTGTCTTTGGTCACTGTTCATTTTACACAAGAGGTAGAAAAGACACATCAGAGGCTTGCCCAAGAGGCCTTTGTGAGCTGGGATTATCCAGTCAGTAGCTGACTGACTTTTTGTCATTGTTTGGTTGTTTTTTGTTTTGTTTTGTTTTTTGAGACAAGGGTTCTCTGTGTAGCTTTGGAGCCTGTCCTGGCACCCTAATAGACCAAGCTGACCTTGAACTCACAGAGGTCAGCTTGCTTCTGCCTCCTGAGTGCTGGAATTAAAGGTGTGCACCACCACCACACGGCTGCTGCTTTTTTATATCCTAACTCACATTTCTTTGAGTTAATTTACCCATTTTTAATTCTTTTTATTGTGTATCTGCCATTTGGAAGCTGGAATTATCTATGGAATGAACAGAACCTGTTTTCAAGCATAAGCTTGCAACCAAGTTTAGGGACAAAGTCATATGGCTGACTGTCTAGAATAGAAAGGACTAGAGCTGGCTGGGTAGAGGGCATCATAGCCCCATGAATGCAGGCTGGGCTGAGGGATACTGGAGCTGACAGCAGAGGACTCACCCGTCTCCTGTGAGCTGGTGTCTTTTTGAGAGTCCTAAGAGGCTGCTGCTGGTCCGCTCAGCTGCCAGCAGCATTATGGTCTCGCTAGCCTGGGAGGATGACGGCAGGCTGCTTTCAGGCTGTGTGGGGAAATACAGGTCAGAGGGCTCTGTGACAGCTGAGCGTCTGTGCTCTCCCTGGCAGGGCTTGCAGCAATTTGTGGGACTGACTTCAGTTTCACACAACAGGCCGAAGAACATTAAGTCACAATATTGCTGGGCCAGTAATGGGAACCTCTAGCAAGAGCATACCTTCTCTGATGTGCTGTGGAGGCCATGCTCTCCAGAGGGCCATAAATGGACCCTAGAGCAGCTGGTCTCTAAGAGCTGCGATTCCCGAAACTCCAAAACACACACCTTCACGAATGCAGGGAAAGATATCAGCTTTAAGATCTCACATTTGGAGCTATCATCTACCAAGCTTTCCTCCTGTGCTTCTGCACTGGGCAGGTCTGGGAAGACCTTACACCCCAAGGGAGCTCAGCATAGTGGTGTGTGCTTGCAAGCCCAGCATTCGGGAGGCTAAGGCAGGGGCCAGCTGAAAGCATGAGGGAGACCTGGGCTACACTGGGAATTCCAGCCCAGCCTAAGATACCAAGAGAGACCTGTGTCAGCAATAGCACACACATACACTAAATAAATAAATGACAGGTAAATATAAGAAGACAATAGCTCAGTGATAGAGCAGATAGAACACTGGTCTAGCATCGAGCATGCTGGCTGCCCTGCTTCTACCCACAAGAAGAGGGGAAGGCAGGAAAATCATGAGCTTGAGGCCAGCCTGGGCTATGTAGTGGGATCCCTTCTTTACAAAGACACAAAAAAGGATAAGTTTATAAATACACATGTAACTGTGTTCAATTTACCAAAAATTAGGGATGTCCTTTACCTCTCCTATTAAGAGTCACTCAAATGCATTCTACTGTGGTAAGGCAATGATTTCTTAATAAGGAAAAGTGCCCATGATAGAATATAATTTTTAAAAATATTGACACCATTGTTTTCAGTAACATACATACTTGCCCCTAAGATCCAGGGGGATTGGTTCCAGGATGAAACGTCTAATACTAAAATCCACCATACTCAAATCCCTTATTCAAAAGGCACAGCTTTTGTGCATGTCTCACATAACACAATACTATGCAAACAGCTGCTCCATTGTATTGGAGAGGGAACAATATTTTTTTCCTGAATATTTCTGATCCAAGGTATTGAGTGGATTCATAGATGAGGGACGTGTATGTATGAAACGCCAAGTGTCCATTTGCATGTGTGAACATTCTATGTGTATGAATATGTACAAAAAATACACCTCTGTTCATTCCTCTGCAGACAGTGGGGGTGGGGAGTGTCCCTACTTACTGTTGTTTCAGTGGAGGAGTTGGGTATCTTGGGCACTAGGCAGTGAGTGAACTGGATCCTCGGGTCTTTGGTGGTGATAGACAGACCTTTCTGTAAAATTTTCACCAGGCGGATCCAGAACTGAAACACAGCCTGTGGATGTTTCTCGTGGAGCCTCAGGTAGTAGATCTTCTCAGTCACCGTCCTAACCCGAAGGATGCGTTGGGCCCGGTCATAGATTTGTAGCTCCACGTACTTCAGGGGCAGGATCCTGGGCACAATCGGCAAATTTGTGTGTTGGTGCCTTTCGCTGCTGCCTAGAGGGTGCTGAGAGGATAGAGCTCCTGCTCTGAGGGTGGGAACTGATTCCCCTCTGATTATTTGCAGGATCTTTGTTCCTTAGTAAAGACTTGGCATGGCAGTATATGCCTAAATCCTGACACTTGGGAACTGAGAGCCTGAGCTACATAACTTTGTCTCAAAAAATATTAAATAAAAATAGTCTGTCCCATCAGTCACCACTATTGCTATTGTGCATAATATCTCAAGTCTCATAAATCCCTTGAAGAAGGAAAGATAAATATTATTAATTATGCGTTTCAGACTTTGTAACAGAGGTTGGGGAAGTATGGTGAGTTAATGGGGGAGGTGACTCGGTAGATTAAAGCACTTGTGCAAGCACGATGACCAGAGTTTGAATCCCCAGCACTCATGTTTAAAAAGAAAAAGGTCAGGCATTGTCACACGGGCCTGTGATCTCAGGGCTAAATGCGGTAGATCCTAGGAGCTCAGTACCAGCCAGCCTAGTCAAGCCGGTGAGATATAGCTTCATGGGATATAGCATAATATGACAAAGTGGGACACCCAACACGTCCTCTGGCCTTGCACTCTGACATGAACACACACATGCTTGCACCTATCCAATATCACGCATGCGCACGCACATACACACACACACACACACACACACACACACACACACACACACACAGTGAGAAAGGCACAGTGATGATCCAAGCACTTGGGAGGCTAGTTAAGAGGATTAAGCATTTAAAGCCACCCTCAGCTAACCAGTGTAAGGCAAGCATAAAATGCAGGAGAACATGTTTTAGAAAACAAAACCCAACTTAAAAAGTTCAAGGTTTGCTCAAGTTGAAATCTTTGCAAGTAGGAATTGGAACAAAGATTTCTTAACTCATTTCTAAGCCCTTCCCTCCATCTTTGATTCCTTGAATCAATGAGTGAGAAAGGTGGGTGTCTTGTATATATTGAGGCCTTGTGGTTTTCTGTCCTTTTCTTTGATCCTCCATCTCCATCGCCCATGTTCTGGGATGAAAAGTCTGTGCCATCATGCTCAGTTTATACAGTGCTGGGGATCAACCTAGGGCTCTGTGTGTGCTAGGCTTGCATGCTACTGACTGACCTACATCATTAATCTTTTCTTTTTCTTCTTTTTAAATATTTAGTGTGTGTGTGTGTGTGTGTGTGTGTGTGTGTGTGTGTGTATGCCCCATCTTTGGAAGTTCAAAGTTACAGGTGGTTGTAAGCCACCTGACGTAGGTGCTGGGAACTGAACTCAGGACTTCAGGAAGAGCAGCAAGTCTCTTACCCACTGAGTCTCCCAGTGTCCCCACTCTTTTCTGAGACAGGCTCACCACGCTGGGATTTGCATTATCTGTTTTCAATCTCAATGGCTCATAGCCCTACTCGATTTTAATATCTCCATCTTTGGGATGGTGAGATGGCTCCAAAGGTAAAGGTACTTGTTGTTAACTCTAATGACATGAGATCAATCCCCAGAACCCACATAGCAGAAAGAGAGAAGCAACTCCTAAATGTTAACTCATACACACACACACACAGAGAGAGAGAGACAGACAGACAGACAGAGAGAGATAGATAGAGAGACAAAGAGACAGAGATAGAGATAAACAGAGACAGAGACAGAAATAGAGAGAGAGACAGACAGGAAAGAAAAAACAGGAAACATTTCATTAGCCCTTGTCTTTAAAAAGAAAATATCTTCTCTTTGAAAAATCCCCCACATCTACACTGACAAAATACACAGAAGCCAAGACTGTCATTCTGTGAGTTCTAGGACAGCCTGATGTATATAATGGTTCCAGGCACGCCAGGGTTACATAGGGAGACCGTGGCAAAGATCCACAGACACTGAGCTGGAGACAGGAACTGCGTTGCATCCCGCTCTGAAGCACTGGTTGCAAAAGACACTGAGTAAACGTGCATTAAGTCAACCGGGGATGAACTCTGCAGTGCTTATGAAGAGCATCGCCCTTTCTTCCCAGCTGAAACCTGCCTGCACAGTATGCATGTGCCTGTCAATCATCCTACAGCCCTCCCTCCCAGCCTTTACCTGCTGAGAGTGATGACGGGGGCACCAGGTGTGCTACAGGTGGAAAATGGACCATGAGGCCAGGTGACGTTGGCCATCAGGAGGACATTGGGGAGCGGCAAGGATGGCACTGAAGAGGTCACCCCAACGATCATAGTGGCAGATCTTTCATAGGCATCCATCCAGTTTCCTTGCTTAGTGACCTGGAAACCAACCCCAGACACATGGGTCAGAAAGAGATGACAGATGGGTGGAAGGACACAGCTATGGGACCACTTCTGCTTGGTGAGCTAGACCGTTACCTACTGCTGGTCCCTTTCATTGGTCTCCGCAGACATAGTCTGTGGACAACAACAACCCTGTGTAGTACTGCTTTGCACAGAGAAACACATCTAACTTTGAAAAGATGCACCAGTCACTTGGGTAGGAGTGAGAGTTGAGGCAGGAAAACCAGGACTTCGAGCTCACTTTTGGTTTCATATGGAATTACATGGCAGCCTGAACTACATGAGACTCTGTCTCAAAACAACAAACAAACAAAAACTAGAAAGATGCTTGTGAGAATAAAAGCTGGGTGGCACTGGAAATTTTACCTTTCCCTCCCTGGGCCAGAGAAATCAGCATAGTTTTCTAATGGAAGGGAAGGGAAGGGAAGGGAAGGGAAGGGAAGGGAAGGGAAGGGAAGGAAGGGAAGGGAAGGGAAGGGAAAGGAAGGGAAGGGAAAGGAAGGGAAGGGAAAGGAAGGGAAGGGAAGGGAAGGGAAGACAGTTCTACAAGAGGAAGAGAGTAGACTGGAAAGGCCCAGCAAACTCAGGCGGAAGGAGGTTGGAGAGCTTCCCTCACATAAGAGAGGGCAGCTTGTTGCAGGGTCTTAAACATCAGAAGGACCTCTTCTGCATCCCAAAGTAGCTGGGGACAGTGACAGGGCAGGGACAGTGGATGCCCAGCATAGGGGCATTGTCTCTGCTCACACCAGAAAAGCACTAGAGCTGTGACCACTAAGGAGACGTAGATGACATGTAGAGATGTCTGTGTTCCCAGGACCAGCGTTCTCCCAGTGTTCTAGACTCTGCGGTCTGACAACTGTACATCCCATGTGGGAACTGGGGGACAAGGGGAAACCCCAAGGAGGACTGAAATTGACTCCTCCCAGCCTGACTAGATAGTGCTTCAAGAAAAATGGATTCTAGCCAGGCAGTGGTGGCGCACGCCTTTAGTCCCAGTACGTGGGAGGCAGAGGCAGGAGGATCTATGTGAGCTCAAGTCCAGCCTGGTCTACATAGTGAGTTCCAGGACTACCAGGAGTATGCAGAGAAACCCTGTCTCAAAAACAAACAAACAAAAAATCTGATTGGAGGAGAGAAAAAGAAGTAACATTTCTTAGAGCCCATGCTATGAAATAGAATCGGTAGTCCCCACAAAACAGAGGACAGTATTCACTGAAAGTAAGTTCTCAATGCATGCTGGGAACTAGTCCTGCTTTGGGGTGGCCATAGGGTGGCAGTGATGTAGAGACCAGGGGAGAGAGGACCAAGTGGGTCTCTCTTGGGTCACGTCGAGCCCACTCAGAGAGTCTCAATATCGTCAATGTTAGATCATGCAGAACAAAGTAAGGGAGCAAATCCACTGCCAAGATAGCATGCATAAAGAGAGATGACTAGAAACTGAAATGGCCTGGATTCCGTATTACTGCTCCCCCCCCTACCAGGCTTGCTAGTTCATCCCCCAGGAACATAGGTGTCTACCTGGGGCAGTACAGGAAAATGGAGTATCAGGAACCTTGAACATAGTTTTCCCAAACTGGGACCATGGAGGGAAGTAGCTTATTGCAGTGAGAGCCTCAAATTTAATCCTAGACCCACCTGGAAAGGTTCCCACCTTCTCCCCTAAAGCTCCCCGGCTCAGCTCTTACCCACTTGTAACCAGTCTCTCCACCTTAACCTGGGTGCCTTAAAGGCCCTCTGCCTGCTACCTCAGCAATACCCACAAAGAGTGACCGAGGGGACCCTGATGTCTGGCACACCGTTCTCAACTGCCAAAGTCCAGCGAACATGCCCTGGGTGTCTGTAATCACACATTGCTGGTCCAAATGGTCTTGGATAGAGCTTGCTTAGACAGTTACCATTGATAATGGTTGAATGGATCTCCTTGTACACCTTGAGGCTCCTTTCAGGGCTAAAGAAACAGCTCGGCCATTAAGAGAGTTTACTGCTCTGACAGAGGACCTGGAGCTCAGTTCCCAGCCTCCCAATCAGACAGTTCACAGTCGTCCCGGGGATCTGATGCCACCTTCTGGCCTCTCAGCATACTGTATTCATGTGCACAGGTACACATAATTACACATACTTAAAATTTAAATAAACAAATATTTCCAAAAGAAAAAAAAACACCCCACAATGTTTCAAAGCTCTTAAATTGAGCGTACTGACATACACCTTTAATCCCAGCGCTCAGGAGGCAGAGGCTAGAAGATCTCTAAGAGTCTGAGGCCAGTGTGGTCTTCATAGCTCTAGGTCAGCCAAGGCTACACAGTGAGACCCTGTCTCAAAATAAATGGACGACAGCAAAAACGCAAAACAAGCAGATAAACAACCTCTTTTCTTGTACCAGAACTTCTTAACTCTTTGCTAGAAGTCTGCAGGGAATTCCCTCACACAAAGGAAAGTGACCTTGGAACCTAGACCTCTGGTTTCCTCTGGCTTCGGGGCCTCCCTGGTCCTCAGGACCTTCAGCATCCATCTTCTAGCTAACCTGTGGGAGCAGGCTGTGGAAAGGGGACCACTCTCATCCCTGAGATGCAGGCGGTACCTGGATAAAGGTGCTCTCAAACACCACCGAGTCAGAGAACAAGTTGAATTCTGGAGAATGAATTAGTTGACAAAGAAGGCCATCTTCTACTCCAAGTTCCACTCCAGGGCCCGGGTCCCTGACCGCAGGAGGGAGGCCCCTAATTTTACTCATTGGTTCTTAAAAAGAATGGGCTGGGGAACATCTCTGGGGCTCCACACAGACCCAGCCCAACTCCAAGGTGTTGGTGGGACCGCTGCTCCCCCCACCTCCCCAGCTCCGGTTCCCTGCTTATGGTTGACCATGTCCACCAGAGCAGGGAGGGCCTGTCAGCTCACAATGGCAGGAGTGACATCAAGGCAAGGGAGAAGAGGGTCTGAAGAGGGTGTACAGGGCTGTGTGCTGACTGCAATCCAGCAGTAGGATCCCAGATTCGAAACACATGCCCGCCTTTACCCCAAGCAGGGCGAGAATGACCCTCCCAGGACAGCGAGCTGGCCAGGCAAGCTGGGAAAAGGTCTCTGGGGAAATCACAGGCTTTGATCTTCTCCCATCACTGGAAGCCACACGCAAAAGCTCTTTGTTAAGTTCAAATTGTTTACCTAAAGTCAGGCACTGGGGACCTGCGGGATGGCTCAGCAGGTAAAAGGGCTTTAGCCAAGCCTGAGGGTCAGCATTTGATCCCTGAGACCCACCTGATAGAAGGAAAGAACTGATTCCATCAAGTTCTCCTCGGACCTCCCCTCCCTCCGCATGCAGTTTCATGCAGGTGCTCAAACTCTCTTTCTCTCTCTCTCTCTCTCTCTCTCTCTCTCTCTCTCTCTCTCTCTCTCTCTCTCTCTCTCTCTCTCTCTCCCTCCCCTTCCCCCTCGTTCTCACATACACACACACACTCACACACACACAAAACACACACACTCGCACACACTAAAAAATAACTAAATGTGATTAATAACTAAAGTTGAACTCTGACCTGACAGGGAAGGGAGAATGGAAGGGTGGGAAGAAGGGAATTCATTTTTTCTATCTCATCCTATGGGGAAAATGAAATTTAAAATAATAATAATAACCAGGTTGTTATTTATTTATAAAGAGTGAGCAAAGGAAGAAGCAGTGACTTGGCGGTGTGTCTGTTGAAGCCAGCTGGAAGTGGGCCACCAACAGAGCTGGCTGGGCGGGAATGTGCCCCTGAGGCATCAGGTACTTGGGAGGCTGAGGCAGGAGCATTGTTTGAACCCAGGAGTTTGAGGCCAGCTTAAATCCCATTTAGAAGCTTAATGAAAAAATATGGACCATTTCATGAATCTGTCAGGGACCATACTGGTCTCTTTTGTTTTTTTCCAACCATGCTGCTGAAGTGAACCCTAGAAAAACATTTTTGGGGGGACTTCAAAATATTTATAAACACTTTCTTTTCATTATATTATTGAGACAGAGTCTCACTATGTAGCCCTGGCTGCCCTGGAATTGAGTATGCTAGGACTAAAGCGTGTGTAAACTATCTCCCACCCCCCCAGCTCCCCCCTCCCCCGCCCCCTCACTCCCCCAGCCCCCCCACCCCTTCACCCCCTACTCCCCACCCCCCACCCCGGCTCTCAGTGTGCTTTGTTTTTTGTTTGTTTTCTGAGACAGGGTTTCTCTGTACTGTTTTGGAGGCTGTCCTGGAACTCACTCTAGACCAGGCTGGCCCTGAACTCACAGAGATCCACCTGCCTCTGCCTCCCTAGTGCTGGGATTAAAGGTGTGCATCACCAATGCCTGGCTGTTTTTTGTTTTTTGAGACAGGATTTCCTCTATGTAGCTTTGGAGCCTGTCCTGGGACTTGCTGGCCTTAAATTCACGAGACCCGACTGCTTCTGCCTCCCGAGTGCTGGGATTAAAGGCGTGTGCCGCCACCACCTAGCTCTGTGTGTGTGTGTGTGGGGGGGTGTTCTTAAGTGGGGTGTAGCCTGCACGTGGCATCTGTGGAGCTCAGGACAGCCCTCGGTGTTGGTCCTTACCCTTTCTTCCTGAGACCAGGTCTCTTTGTACTGTGTACCCCAGGTTAGGTAGACCAGCAAGCTTCTTCCAGTTCTCCTGGACCTTGGGAATCGCAGAAACACCTACTACTGCTTATGAATGAGATAAAGAGTCTTTACCCACCCAGCCACTCCCCAGCTCCCAAAGCTTATCTGAATTGTCTATTCACAGGCTAGCCTTATGCTATGCTAAATGTTGAAGGTTTACAGAACTGATCAGATTAATTGGAAAATAATTTCCTCTTTCTTCCTTCTCCCCCGCGCCCCACCTCCTGCCTCTTCTAGTATATGGTGTAATATTCCCTTCTTCCTCAGCGTCCACTAGATGGCAGTAGAGTTCAGGCCTCCAGTTAACATCTAAAACTTGGTGGCTGGAGTTTTCCAAATGTGCTGTGCCTTGGCTCATCACCACATCCTTGCTCACGGGTTCCCACCACAGACTGATACGTTCTTTCCAAATTCAGCAGGCCCCCAGATCTCTTCATTTTAGCTGGTCCCAGGACAAGATTGTAACCCTGCCTGCTACTCAAGAGGCAGAGGCAAGGGGATCACAAACTTATGGCCTACTTAGGTACATCGACACGGCTACACTGTAAGATGGTCCTCTGACAGCCACACAAGGCACGCACATGCCACGCCCCACACAGGAACACACACACAGACACACTTATCACACACAGGAAACTATGGGGGGGGGAGGATCAGAACAGGCTCTCCATTAACACCCACCTCCAAATAGCTTCCTGTGTGGCTGTCCTATATAAATATTTCTTTCACAGGATTATTATGAGGTTTTTAAACCTTCTTTCCCCTCTAATATCTTATGCATTATTGGAGGAGGCCTGTGGGGATGGGGTCAGAATTCTGTAGGTTCTGTGTGCAATGTACTGGTCCACCTAGGCTGCTACATTGCAGTAGCATGGCAACCCCTACCCCTCAACCTCTATAACTTTGCACACAATAAAGGTTGTTGCAAAGTTATAGAGGTTGATTTCCCAATCTCCAGGGGTCAGTTGAGGCTCCTCTCTGTGGCATCTTCACTCCAGGGCCTACACCAATGGAGAAGTTCCATACAGGTCAAGTTTAGTTCCTGAAGCATGGGGGCGGGGGGTGCAGAGCTTCCACTATGGGAATCAGTCCTTACAAGTTCCAGAGCTAATTGAGCAGAATTAGTTACATGACTTCATTGAACCACAAGGGGTCAGCAGTGAGCTTCTAGCCAGGAGTCGCATTCACCTACAATCCCAGTGCCAGAGGCTGAGGCAAGATTGCTGTGTTTGAGTCCATTCTGGACCACACAGTGAGACCGTCTCAAAACAAAGGAGTGCAGGACTATTTGGAGAATACAATGACTACTAGTGGCTTTCCTGGTAGATAATTACTCAACTCACATCTCTCCTTCAGGTAGGTCACCCTTACCTTATCTTCCTTCAAAGGAAAAAAAATTAAAATTCCATTACCCGCCACATCAAGTCCAAACTTAACAAGCTCTGGGTGAGGTACAAGTTTCTCTACCGGCGTGACAGAGCTACATGTATGCCATGCTTCCACACATCTAACATGGGAGGCCAGGTTAACAGCGTCTGCAGACAAGGGGAAACGGGGGCGGGCGGGATTCAAATTAGTCCATCAAGATAAGTGATCAATAGATATTTATCAGGGAAGCGGTGACACAAATAGTAAATGACCAGCCGGGCGTTGGTGGCGCACACCTTTAATCCCAGCACTCAGGAGGCAGAGGCAGGCGGATCTCTGTGAGTTCGAGGCCAGCCTGGCCTACAGAGTGAGTTCCAGGACAGCCTCCAAAGCCACAGAGAAACCTTGTCTCGAAAAACCAAAAAAAAAAAAAAACACAAAAAACAAACAAACAAACAAAAAATAGTAAATGACCACAAGATGTAGTCTCCATTCTTTAGCAGCTTTCACCACAAGAGAGCGAGCCAGACCTCTTCTACCATATAAGCCACGCCCATAGGGTGTGTCCACCATGGAAAAGTTCGCTGGCAAAGGGGGACACTACAGTTGTGGAGCACCAACCAGCAGGAGTGGTGTGGGCACCTTCCCCTGGAGGAAGGGGTGTATTGTTTAGGTAACTGTTTCCTTTTGGGAATTCAGGTCTTGCTACAATATAACTTAGTATGTCCTTGACTGATTTTAAAAAATGTAATTAAGCCGGGCGTTGGTGGCGCACGCCTTTAATCCCAGCACTCGGGAGGCAGAGGCAGGCGAATCTCTGTGAGTTCGAGACCAGCCTGGACTACCAAGCGAGTTCCAGGACAGCCTCCAAAGCCACAGAGAAACCCTGTCTCGAAAAACCAAAAAAAAAAAAAAATGTAATTAGCTGGGCACCATAGTGCTTACCTGTAATCCAGACTAAAGCAGGAGGGTTGTCAAGAGTTCAAAGTCAGCACAGACTACATAGCAAAACCCTGTCTCTAAATGTACATGTGTGCACATGAAGCCAACAAACACTGATCTGTGTGACATGTGACATTAGCTTGCATGGACGTCAGGTGTGCGCTTGGTTTCTAGTTATATTTTTTACTTGTACATTTACTTATTTAAGGGAGGGGGGGCACATTTGTGAATGTCAAAGAATAAATTACAGGAGTTGGCTCAAGAATAAATTACAGGAGTTGGCTCTCACCTTCCATCATGTGGGTCCTGGGGACCAAATTCAAGTCATCAGGCTAGGCAGCAAGAGCTTTTACCCACCGAGTTATCTTGCCAGACGTCTAATTACTTTAATTTCCTTCTGTGTGGGGGGGGGGTGGGGTGGGGGAGGGATACCCACGCCACAGTACATGTGTAAACTTCAGAGGACAACTCAGGTCATCTAACTTTACCTGCTAATACATCACACCAGCCCTCTAAACACATCGACAGTACTACCCTAATGAAACCAACTCTGTAATCTCATCAATGCACAGAAACAGATGTGACGACATATCTTTTTTTTTTTTTAAAGAGACAGGGTTTCTCTATATTGTTTTGGAGGCTGTCGGACCAGCCCAGCCTTGAACTCACAGAGATCCTCCTGCCTCTGCCTCCCAAGTGCTGGGATTAAAGGTGTGCGCCTGGGATGGGGAAGTTTGGCAATACACTGACCACCACACAGCCACAGACAAAATGAATCCCTAAACCGGGCTTATCACTTGGCTGCATTAAGAATACCCAGGAGCCCGGCGGTGGTGGCGCATGCCTTTAATCCCAGCACTCGGGAGGCAGAGGCAGGCCTGTGAGCTCGAGGGTAAATCGAATTCATAAAACAATGTACGCAGAGATGAGAATACGTAGATATGTAGCTTGAGGCAAAGTGAGCACTTTCATATGCAGGGCAGGGAATGGAGTGGTGGAATCAAGCCTCTTTGTCACGATGTCACACACCTTTAATCCCAGCACTTGAGGCAGAAGGGACCCTGTGAATGAGGCCAGTCGGGGTCACTAGTCCAAGCTCTCCCAATACATACTGCAGGATGTAGACCATTAGTAGCTGACTTACGTTGACAACAAACAAACGGCCACACCAGGGGATAAGACAATGAAGAGAACAGAATAGCCAAGCCTGCTGGAACGCTCGTCCTCTTTTAGACTCAAGGGCGGGCTGGGAGCAGGCATTTTTCTTAGAGATGGGTCAGTCCCAAGAAGACTGAATGGTCATCTGGGAATTAATGCAACAACTCTGTCTTGGATACGAGTCTCTTAAGTAAATTACATACTATCTACAAAGAACCCAAGCGGATCCTAACATATACCTACTCTGAGTTACTTATAATACCTAATACAATAGAAATACTATAGTTGCTCTATCTTATTGTTTAGGGAGAAACATGACAAGAAAAATGTCTTATCATGGACAAAAATGGTTCATCATGGACATAATTTTAAAAAAATGTAGCCTGGCGTTGGTGGCACACGCCTTTAATCCCAGCACTCTGGAGGCAGAAGCAGGCGGATCTCTGTAAGTTCGAGACCAGCCTGGACTACCAAGCGAGTTCCAGGACAGCTTCCAAAGCCACAGAGAAACACTGTCTCGAAAAACCAAAAAAAAAAAAGTATTTTCAGGCCAGGGGGTGGTGGCCCACACCCTTAATCCCAGCACACAGGAGGCGGAGGCAGAGGCAGGCGGATCTCTGAGGACAGCGTGGTCTACACAGTGACCTCCGGGATAGCCAGGGCTGCATACTGAAGCCCTGTCTCATAAATAGATAAATAAGGTTTACTCAAGAATCTAGGATTTAAACTTTTCCTTACTCATTTCAAGGGTAGACACGTCAACATGACACAAATTACAAACATACATATTCACATTTATTGCAATTGAAAAATTCATTGAAGCCACATGGTGGCTGGATCTCCCACACCCTGAGCAGGGCTTATCATCTCTTAGTCTTCTTTAGACATTATATACAAACACATTCAAACTACATAGGAGAAAGAACTTGATGTACAACTGAGATCTGCACACTGGGTATCCCAAATTCTTCTCCTTACAGCCAACCCACAGCCTTAACTGCTGTCCTAACAGCTCCTATGGAAGACTCAGTACCAAACCAACCATAAAATACTTATGTCCAAGAGTCCTCAGCTGAAACTGGTACACCGCCATCTCAGAGCCACACCCTGAGGGCAGCAAAGCCTGTGGCAAACATCGGAGAGCCAGATTCCATCCTACAACCAGACAACCCACTCACATTAATTAGGCCCTTTTCCAGGGCAAGGAACATCCAAAACGAAGGCCCTTCCAGGCCTAGTAACAGTTCTTTGGAGACACGGATGCTGCCTCTTCGGAAATGGAACACTTGGTTGGACATGCTCAAGTTAGTGTATCGAAGTCTGGCTGAAGCCTGGAGGGAGGCTTTACTGCACTCCTCTAGATGGGTGGTCTGGAAGGCCTTTGGGAGGCTCGGTGTTGGCTAGCTGACCTCTGGTGATCCAGGGGCTCCCAGGCAATGGGTTCTCCAACAAGCCCTCCAGTGACTCCATCAGTCTAACAAAGACGGACAGCAGGGTCAGTACAACCCCCAGCAGATAGAGGTTCAACATATACTTCATGGCTGCAATGCCAGCTCCTTTGCAGGGAGGTAGAGCTGCGTTTTGCTTCAAGATCCTGTGAAGAGAAAGCAAGGGTCTATTCTATCATTTGGTCTCTAGGAATGTGTATGCATCCTTCATCCCATTTTCCTGGGAGCAAGAAAGGCCCAAATGGGCTGCAGAGATGGTTCAGAGGTTAAGAGCACCCACTGCTCTTCCAGAGGCCCTGAGTTCAATTCCCAGGCTCACAACCATCTGTAATGAGACCTGGTGCCCTCTTCTGTCATGCAGACAGAACAATGTGTACATAATAAATCTTTAAAAAAAAAAAAGGCCCAAGAATTTTGCACTGCACACTCCACAGCTGAAGAACAAACCACGTTTCGATAATTTCTTTCCCTCTTCTCGCTCTCTCCAGCAGCCTGCTCTGTAGCCCAGGCTAGCCTCACACCTGAAGAAATGCTCTTGTTCATGCCTCAAGTGCTGGGGATTAGAGGTACGCCCCACACATCCAGCTACTTTTACTTCTCTTGAAGGCCATTACTACCAAGAGCAATGAACAAACTCTATGTTGCAGTGCCCGTACTTACCTTCACATAAGGGGCAGATGGGAATATAAGAAAATTGTGCTGGAGAGATGGGGCTCATGGCTGAGGATTCGGCAGCCACATGGCAGCTCACAATCATCTGCAACTCCAGTTCCAGAGGAGGATATGACACCATCTCTGGCCTCTACAGGCACCATACACCCATTATGCACAGCAAACATGCAGGCAAAATGCATATGTATTTTTATACATATATATATTTTTTTTTAAAGAAAATGTTAGATGTGGCTGGTGCATGCCTGGGCTACACAGAGAGCTAAAACCCAGCCTGGGCAACTTAGTGAGACCATGATTCAAAAGGTGCAAAAAGAGAGCTGAGCCAGGTAGTGGCGCTTCAGGCCTTTAATTCGAACACTCGGAGACAGGCAGTCAGATTTCTAAGGCCAGCCTGGTCTGCAGAGCGAGTTCTAAGACATCCAGGGCTACACAGAGAAACCCTGTCTCAGGAAAAGAAATAAAGAGGCTGAAACTATAACTCAAGTGTAGAGAGCTTGCCTAGCATGCTGTAGCACTCACAAGAATAGAACATGCCCTAGATAAAGCAATCTGTATTATTAGTCTGCTGTATCACACATTTGATTATTGTAAAATCCTTGAAAGTCAATATAAATATAAGTAAGAATGGCAAAGGCCTGTAATCCCAGCTATGAAGGAGGCCGAGGCAGAAGGAATTCATGTTTAAGGTTGGCCCGAGCTACAGAGAGTATTAGAAGCTACTTTGGGGGATTTAGTGAAGCCTTGTCTCAAAGTAGCCATAAGGGCTGGTAATACAGCCCAGTGGTTTAAGCCTTAGCACATACAAAATTCTAGGTTCAATCCCTAGTACTTCAAAACAGAAAGCAGCAACTACGAAAAAACTGAAAGTTAAATCAAGTTAATTTGTCCAAACATACTTGAAGGCTTTCTGGAAGGTACTTAGGGCCACGCAGTCGTCCTACAGACAAGAAGAGGGGCAGTTACGACACAACACTCTAATAGCTACATTAGAAAGGGAAAGATAAGGGTGCTTTAGGCACGCATGGTGGGCGAGCACAGGCGGCCTTCGGGGTTCATAGATCGGGCCAAGCAGAGAGAAGAGCGGGAGACACAGCCTTAAAAGGGAGCGCAGGCAGCCCGACCGTGGGGCGAGGGACCCAGGACTCGGCCTCCAGCCTGAGGAGACCCCGCGTCAGTTACCTCAGGAGGAAGAGACGGCTGATCGCTGTCCCAGCAGGTCGTGCAGGCGTAAGGAGGAAGGTCCCCGGAGTCGCAGCGTGGAAGCTCCACGCAGGCACTGCTCCGGATACAAATAAGTAGCCGAGAGAAACCGACGCCTCGAGGCCCCGCCCACTGCGGCCGAGGCCCCGCCCTCGGGGACCGCGCGTGCGCACCGAAGCCGCCGACACGCTTCTGCTGTGCACGTCCGCTGCTCGCCCTGCCCCTGCGTCATCTGGAGCGGGCACCGCGGATTTCCCAGGGAGTCGCGGGAAGCACGCGGCTTGCGGTTGACTCACTGCTGTCCAGAATGGGTTTGGCGCGAGGATCTACCCCGGCCGCCCGCCTTCTAGAAAACCAGCAGCCGAAAGGCGCCTTTACCCCACCCTCCCCGTCACCATCCTTGCAGCGACACCGCTCGGGGCGGGTAGTGGGTGAAAGCCCGGCAGGGGTTCTCTTTGAACTGGTTCTTACTGTGTAGCCCGGGCTGGCCTCGAACCCTTCCGAGTGAAAGTGAAATAGTCTCCTGGCATTGGTCTTGGTTCTTAACGGCGTTTGGGCAAATTACCTTGCCCTCAGTGGCTCCTGGATACCTTTGGTTTTCTTTCATTTAAAATAAACTACTTGCTTTTGAAAGTGCCTCCAGTGCGAACTAGAGAGGGAGGGGGTCATGGTCCAGGCTTCGTACCTGGACACTGACCTGCTTTACTAGGTATCTGCCAGCCCTAGCCAAGACAATGCAGACAGGTTGTCCCAAAAGGGGGAGCTCAGAGAAGATTCTGGGGAGGCCGAGAGTGGGAAAGCTCCCCCCTCCAATTACGGGGAGTTGTAACTGAACAAACACACGGGGAAGTTTGTGGGTGGCTCCTGCGCCTTCTCGGGGTGAAGATCGGGGATCCCTTGATCTCTAGGATTGGTGAGTCAGCGTGCCCGGGCAAGAGCAGCTCGGTCTGGGGGAGAAGCCCTCACTTCTAAGCTTAAACAGAGCGGAAGGGAGGAAGCGACTCCCGCCGTGACCTTTCCCCTACTTTCCAGGATGTCTGGTCTGTCTCAAAGGGGGCGGGGATACCCGGAAGAAGAGAGACGTGCTGGCCTGCAGAGATCCGTGGACGCAACTTTCCCAAGCAACCCATCAATTTTGGTTCATCATCAAACACAGCGTCTGTGCCCTTTTACCCAGAATTCCTCTTCTGGGAGTTATCCCTCAGGTGAACTCCCACCTGTGGAGAGAGAGAATGGAATTATCGTCGTACTATACTCAGTTGAGAAGGACTGAGAAAGCCCCAACAGAAACTGGTTATATAAATCATGGGGCTTTCTTACTGGGATTGCCGTAAGCCAGGAAAAGAAAGGGCGGTCTGCACACACTTACACAGTCTTCCCTCCACAGTATCTTGTTAAGAAACGGTAAGTCCGGGGCCGGGGAAGATGGCTCAGTGGTTAAGAGCACTGATCACTCTTTCAGAGGACCTAGGTTCAATTCCTAGCATCCACATGACAGCTCACAACTGTCTGTAATTCCATTTCCAGAGTACCTGACACCCACAGCAAAGCACCAACGCAAATAAAATAAAAATTAGTAAATTAAAAAAAATAGAAAGTAGCTGGGAATGTAGAGTGTTTAACTTTATCCCACTCCTTGTGAGTTGGATACTGGGCTACAAGCAACACTGTCTCAGCCGGGAGTTGGCATACGCCTTTAATCCCAGCACTCGGGAGGCAGAGGCAGGCGGATCTCTGTGAGTTCGAGACCAGCCTGGACTACCAAGCGAGTTCCAGGACAGCCTCCAAAGCCACAGAGAAGCCGGGCGTTGGTGGCGCACGCCTTTAATCCCAGCACTCGGGAGGCAGAGGCAGGCGGATCTCTGTGAGTTCGAGACCAGCCTGGACTACCAAGTGAGTTCCAGGACAGCCTCCAAAGCCACAGAGAAACCCTGTCTCGAAAAACCAAAAAAAAAAAAAAAAAAAAGCAACACTGTCTCAAAACAACTGGACTTTAATCCTAGACCTTGGGCAGGGGCAAGCCATCTCTGGTCTGCAAAGCAAAGGACTTTCGTGAATAGCAGGGCTACACACAGAAAAACTAAATAACCACTGGTATATGCTATAAAATCGATGAAACTTGAAAACATGCTAACTACAAGAAACCAGCCTTGAGACTGGAGGCTCAGTAGTTAAGAGCACTGTCTGCTCTTCAGAGAACCCAGGCTCAGTTCCCAGCATTGACGTTGAGGCTCACAACTAGCAGTGTCTGACCTCACCCAGCATGAAGTTGAAGTTGTGTCCCTTCCGTGTCCCCCACTCTCCCCACTCCCCGTCCCCGCCCCGTGGGTGATGAAATGTTCTGAAATTAGTGGTGATAGTTGCACAAATTTGTGAATGCACTCAAAACCACTGAAATATATGCATCAGCTGAAATTTAGACTGGGAATGTAGCTTTGTTGGCAGAGTGTTTGCCTTGAATGCTCAAGTCCTAGATTCAATCCCCAGCATTGACTGTGATGGTGCTTGCCTGGAATTCCAATAATTGGGTGGAGGATCAAATTCTCAGGGTCATGTTTCTGATATACAACAAGTTTGAAAGCAACTTGGGAGATATGGGACTTTATCTCTCTCTCAAACACACACACACACACACACACACCAGAAACCGCAGTTTGTTGCATGCATTATATCTGAGTAAAGTCAGACTTTTAACTTTTGAGCCAGGGTCTTGCCAGTCTTAAACTCTCCATCTTCTTCAGTCTCCCAAATGTTGTGATTATAGGCATAGGTTACCCATCTCCAACAAGAACATTATTTGTTTTTAAAAGAGAATAAGTTAAGGACATCTTCAGATAAACAAAAACAGAGAAACCACCATAGGCTTTTACAAGGGAAATTTCTGATGCATTTAAGGAAGAAAAAAACTAAGGCCAAAAGGAAATGAGCTGCCGCCACAAGAGGAGTGGTCAAATATTTAGAAAACACATGGGTCTATCTAAATAAATTATGGTGAGCCCAAACTATTTTTAATAATAATGATTAGTGTGGGAGAGTAAAAATAAGATGAGCTAAGAAAACCCTGGTAGACATTTAAGATGGGAACAGGAAACTGGGTGTGGTGCTGAATGCCTGCGACCCTGGCACTGGATGGGGTGAGGCGGGAGGGCCAGTTGTGTGTCAGCTTCAACTGTGCAATGAGTTCAAAGCCAGCCTAGGCTACTGGAGCCTTCTGACTTGGTTAATCTTGATCATTAGCTTGCTGGGGTTTAGAATCACCATGGAAACCACTCCTGGGAAAGTCTGCAAGGGCATCTCTAGATTAGGTTAATTATAGTGGGGGTCCTGGACTCAGAGAGAAGAGAACTGAGCACCGGCATCCATGCAGTGTACCAGCTGCCTCATGCGGCTGCTGCGGGCCTTTCCCATCCTGCCTTGATGGACTGGCAACCTCAGAGTCTACACCAAAACAAGCCCTTCCAAGTTGCCTTTGTCAGGATACTTTATTACAGCAATAGAAAAGCAACTATGGGCACTCGGTTTCACAATGGCTTTTGTCAGGATATTTAATTACAGTATTAGGAAAGAAACTTTGTATCTCTCAGTGAGCATGGGGGAAGGCCTCAGGCAACAGAGAGAAAGTTGAGCCAGTGTTTTGGCATGTCAGAAACCCTCCCGGGCTCCCCTACTTGGCTTCCCTTTGTCTTGACAGTGCCCAACACCACCAAGCCCACCTCACATTTGTTTGTCAACTGTTTTCTCCCACAAGATGGTAGCTCTGTGAGAATGAGGATTTGTATTGTTCTGAAAATTGCTTCATACCTAAACCCAGAACAATGCCAGGCAAACAGCAGGTGCTTGTGTATTTGCTGAGTGAATCATTTTGTATAAAAGACCAGCTGCTAAAATACTGTCAGTGTTTGTTTTGGTGTGGATTTTGTTGTTGTTGCTGTTACGGTTTTCTGTTGTTGTTGTTGTTTAGGTTTTTCAAGACTGAGTCTCACTCTACAGCCCAGAGCAGCCTGAAACTCACCATATAGTGTAGCCTGGCCTTGAACTCATATCAGTCTTCCTGCTTCAACCTCCCAAGGGCTGGGGTTATAGGTGTGAACCGGTACACCCAGCTTTATCAGTATTTATTATACAATTTAACAGTGATCCTCTCTGGGTCTATACGATGATAATTTATCTTCCAATTTTTTCCCCACTGGTATTTGCTACAGTTATGATCTTGGAAAAAATTAAAGTTTACTAATATTTTGTAAGTTTTCTGCCTGAGCTCCTTATCGCCCCCCTCCCACCCCGTGATGTTGTGGGTATTGGACCAAGGCCTTGCACGCACTGGGCAAACAATCTACCACTGAGTTCCACGCTTATGTCTGCCTTAAGTCTTGACCCAGTTTTTCCGTCCCAACTAGTGTTGTTTTTCCTTCACTGCATGAAACAGATGCTGTGGAGAACCAGGGGAAGGGCATCCAGAGGAATCGATGAAAGATGGGCAGAGGGCGCCCAATGCAAACAGTGACTTCTCTGGCCTATCTGGGTCAGTAGCCTCAATCCAGAATCCGGTGCTTTTGCAACTAAACACAGAGCTGAGGCAAGTCACTCCTCCAGGCCTCCGGTTCCTCATCAGAGCAGCTTGTTGTAAAGTTAGGGTTCCTTGTAGCACGACGGGCTTGTAGGGAAAAGGGACCAGTCAAAGAAACACACCCTGAGCAGAGCCAAAGAAACACACTTTGGCCCTGCAACCAGAACCAAAGAAATGTACCCTGACCCTAAAACCAGTGCCAAAGGAACACACTTTGTCCCTGGAATCAGAGTCAGTGAAAGAAATGTACCCTGGCCCTAAAATTGGAGCCAAAAGGCTAAAAAGGACCAGAGAAAGAAACACACTTTGGCCCTGAAACCAGAGCCAAATCTGACCCTAATCCTGTGTAAAAAAGTAACCAATCCCGGAGCAGAGCTCTAGCCAATCTGAGCTCAGCACTGAAATCGGACCAATCCCTACCCTGGAAAAACTTCCCCAACCCCAGGAACCCCTATATAAACCCTGTGTATGTTCAGCTTGGCTGGTCCAGCTGTCTTCCAATAAACACCTTTGGATGAGCTTCGGGTGAAGATCTTCTTTTGCGGCTGCGACAGAGCAAAGGCGACCCTGGGCAGAGCAGAGCAGAGCGAGCAGAGGCGACCCTGGGCAGAGCAGAGCAGAGCAGAGCGAGCAGCGCTGTAACACTTGCCCGGGAAACCTTCCTTGGCAGAGCGGAGTTGTTACACTCTGCTCCCGCCCGGCTCCCTGCTCTCCGCTCGGCTCTCCAGGAGCAGAGCTGAACTGTAGCAACTTCGCCCGAGAAACCTCCTGCGGAGCAAAACTGCTACACTAGGCGAACATCCCCAGCTGGAAGACCCTGTCCTGCCGGAGCGGAGCTGACACACCGGAGAAGCCTTTCTCTGAGGCAAGGCTGTAAGCTGCCAAGCTTACTGCAACCTGTGGTGGTCCTTGGCTCCCGAGCTCCAGGATACCTTTCTACCTGAGCTGTGTAACACTCAGTATCCTTGGCTCCCGAGCTCCAGGATACCTTTCCACCTGAGCTGTGTAACACTGGGTATTCTGTGACTCCCGAGTGCCAGAATACCTGACCCACCTCCTGTTCCATCCTGTCCTGACCCATCCCGACGAAACGCTTACATTTGGTGCCGAAACCCGGGATAGGCTCTCCTGGTGCCTGTGCTCCCTTTCATGGTCTGAGCCGCACTGGGATCCTATCCCTCATCTTCAGTCTACCCGTGACTTGGATAGGCTCTCCTGGTGCCTGTGCTCCCCTTCGTGGTCTGAGCCGCACTGGGACCCTATCTCTCATCTCCAGTTGGCCTGCAGCAGACTCGCCTTCCAGCTCACCAATCGCTTGACACTACATCCACCATCAACGATTGGGTAAGTCTCCCCTTCAGCTCCCTAAGTCAGGGATACTTGTAGAGACGGAGGTACCCCAGCCAAGGCCCTTAAGGCTACAGCTGACCCTCCTCACCTTACCCCAGCCTACCACCCTTGAAATTGCAATCCTGCAGTTTCCTTAGGCCCCACCGGGTCATTGCGTCCCTTCCTGACCTCCTCCCTTGGAGCTGGCTGTCGTTGCACAGCTCCTCTAGGCCCTTGCGGCTTCTACGATTCCAATCCTGACCCTTTCCTTTGGATGAGACCCTTTTAGAGCTCGGTTTCCGTCTACGCCTTCTGGCCTCTAGAAAAGCCCTGGTACCAGGCGCCGAGTCTCTTCTGGCTTAGCCGGGCTAAGCCTGACCCCCGTTGAGTTGGGTGACGACCCTCTGAACGGCTTGGTCCTCTTTCGGTGGTCCTCCCTGAGTCCTGGGGACGCCCTTGACTACAGGCTGCAGTGACCTTTTCCTTCTCATCCATGGGAACCGTGTCATCCGTACCCTCCCATTCCCCCTTGGGATGCCTCCTAGAAAACCTCAAGTCTCTACACCTGACACCTGAACTAAAGGGTTCTAAACTTATTCGCTTTTGCAATAAAATTTGGCCTAAATACCATTTAGATAATCAGTCCAAATGGCCACGTAATGGCACCCTCGATCCCAATATTATTCGGGACCTTTACAACTACTGTGAGCGATTGGAGAAATGGAAGGAGATTTTCTATGTCCAGGCTTTCTCTCTGCTACGCTCCAAGCCTTCTCTCTGTGCCTCATGCTCTCCCACTCAACTCCTTTTGGCTAGGAAGTCTGAACAAGATGATCCCTCTACTACTTTTGATCCAGCCAATGAGCCTTCTCCCCGTCGAACAAAACCCTCAGCTCCCCCTCTTGTGCTGGCCCCTCCGATTTCCCTTCCTCCCTCTTCAGTGACAAGTCACCCTAGTCAGCATTCACTGGCACCCTCCTTCAGCTCACCACCAACAGTCCCTAGTCCTCCCACTACTCGGTCCCGCTCCACTAAGGGACCACCCCCTTTACCTCCCCAACCTAAACCAGCTCCAGTTCTCCCCTTGCGAGAGGTTGCTGGGGTGGATGGCTTAGTCAAAGTTCATGTCCCCTTCTCATTGACTGAACTCTCCCAAATAGACAAAAGATTGGGATCCTATAGTGCCAACCCTTCCACCTTTATTAAAGAATTCCAGTATATTACCCAGTCCTATAACCTTACCTTCCATGATGTTTATATGATTCTTACCAACAATCTCCTCCCTGAGGAACGCAGGCGAGTTTGGGAACAGGCTAGAATCTATGCAGATGACATCCATCAAACTGATGATACCTACCCAGTTGGATCTATGGCAGTTCCTGACCAGGAGCCTGACTGGGATTACAATACCCCAGGGGGCATCCTAGCTAGGAAGCGGTTTTTAACTTGTCTCCTGGCTGGTCTCCGTAAGGCTGCTCTTAAAGCAGTAAATTATGAAAGGATCCAAAGGGTCATCCAGGACAAGGATGAAAACCCATCCCAATTCCTAGACCGTCTTACAAAGGCCCTCTTACAATACACCAATGTGGATCCTGAGACTCAAGATGGAAACCAACTCCTTATGACCTACTTTTTTTCCCAAAGTTACCCTGATATTAGGGCCAAACTCAGACGTCTAGAAAAGGGCCCCTTAACTCCACAGTCAGAAGCCCTAAATGTGGCATTCAAGGTGTACCATGGAAGGGATGAAAAGGCCCAAAAACAAAAATACCTGATGATGGCTAAAAGCTCTTGGCCAGCCAAAACGAAAGCCCAGGCTCCCAAAGGACAAAGGCTCCTACGTCCTTGTTTCAAATGCGGTCAGGAAGGCCACTGGGCCCGGGCCTGTCCAAACCCTCGTAAACCACCAGGACCATGTCCAAGGTGCCATCAAGAGGGACACTGGGGCATTGATTGCCCCCATGTTCCTGACAGCATGGGGACATCAATCCCAGATCGCCCTTCAACTGACCTCCTTGGCCTGGCCATTGATGACTGACGATGGGCCCGGGCTCCCTTGGCCTGACCACCGCCATCTCCGACAGGGAGCCTCGGGTAGTTATCATAGTATCAGGGAGGCCTATCTCCTTCCTCCTGGACACTGGAGCCACTTTTTCAGTCTTGACAAATTTTTGGGGACCAACCACTCTTTCTTGTTCCTCTATTGTCGGAGTAGGAGGACAGCCCTATCAGGCCCAACAAACCCCACCACTTAACTGTATCTTTAAGGGTATCCCCCTTACTCATTCCTTCCTAGTGATACCAACCTGTCCCATCCCATTGCTGGGAAGGGACCTTTTAGCCAAAGTGGGAGCCTCCATTTCTTTTGCTCCTCCTATCCGTTTGGCCTCAGGTTTGCCAGCTGTTCCCCTTCTCCTCCTCCTACAAACCACACAGTCTGACACACTTCTTCCCTTACCATCCTCTCAGGTAGATCCTCAGGTATGGGACACCCAAAATCCCTCTATAGCCAAACATCACACCCCTCTAATCATCCGACTACAAAACCCTGCCAAATATATAACTAAGGCTCAATACCCACTTTCACTCCAAAGTCTCAGGGGACTCAAACCTCTCATCTCTGACCTCCTGAGAAAAAGTCTTCTTCGCCCCACTTCTTCCCCCTTCAACACCCCCATACTTGCAGTCAAAAAACCTAATGGAACCTACCGCCTGGTTCAGGATCTCCGACTTATTAACTCAGCAGTAGTGCCCCTTCATCCTATAGTTCCCAATCCTTATACTCTACTCTCCACCATCCCTTCAAAAACTTCTCATTTCTCTGTCCTTGATCTCAAGGATGCCTTCTTTTCTATTCCTCTGGACCCCCAGTCACAAAATATCTTTGCCTTTACTTGGACTGACCCAGACACTCACATTTCTACACAACTTACTTGGACAGTCCTACCTCAAGGGTTCCGGGACAGCCCCCATTTATTCGGTCAGGCCCTAGCCTCTGATTTATTCTCTTTGTCTCTCCCAAAATCCAAGTTGATACAGTACGTAGATGACCTTCTCCTTTGTAGTCCATCCCTAGAAATAAGCCAGGCCGACACATCTACTTTGTTAAATTTTCTATGTAGCCGAGGATATAGGGTATCACCCTCTAAGGTCCAGCTGTCCATTCCTCAGGTAACTTACCTAGGACTAACTATTACTCCAACTCATAAGGCTATTACCCTAGATAGAAAAAACCTAATACAATCACTTACAGTCCCCACCACAAAGGATAAAATCTTATCCTTCCTAGGAATGGCCAGCTTCTTACGTTCTTGGATTCCTTCCTTCTCCCTTCTTGCTCGCCCTCTGTATCAGGCAGCCCTTGGCCCATCACATGAGCCTCTCCTTGCACCTGTTACCAAGCCATTTCGTCAGCTTCAACAGGCCCTCCTACAGGCTCCAGCCTTACACCTTCCAGACTTAACGCGTCCCTTCTCTCTCTATGTTACTGAGAAAGAGGGATATGCCCTCGGGGTCCTGGGTCACCAACTGGGACCTTCCTTTGCACCAGTCACATACTTATCAAAAAATTAGACCACACTATCCAAGGTTGGGCACCTTGTCTGCGGGCTCTGGCTGCAGCTGAACTCCTCATACGAGAATCAAAGAAGTTAACCTTTGGGTCTCCTACTACTGTCCTCTCTCCTCACCACCTGTCCCATCTTCTAACATATAAGGGTCTCCAAACATTACCCCCTCCAGAGTTCTCTCCCTTCAGGTAGCATTAGTAGAGGATACAACACTTACCTTTCAGCCATGCCCACCTCTTAATATTTCAAATCTTCTCCCCCAACCAGTCTCAAAATACTCCCCATCTCACTCTTGCATTGAGACCCTAGAAGAGTTACTTCCTCATCCTACACATATACACGAGGGAGCTCTACCCCAGACCACCTATACATGGTATACGGATGGCAGCTCCTTCC